>NC_089272.1:8202907-8285407 GCF_963678975.1 Dysidea avara | reverse complement strand
TTTGCAATCAAATATTTTCTGCTTATATCCACAACTTTCAAGGGAACATCACCCAGTGAATTATCTTGTACAGCCAATTAACCTCCTTCTAGAATTGTTGTAAACCTTCCTAAAATCCAAGTTAACCTGATGTAGTTGGGAATTCAATATCACATGCATCTACTACAAAACAATATAATCATTTACCAAGCCAAAAATGATTGGCTTGGTAAATGATATTTCTTGAAGGGGTCAGTGGCAAAAGGGGGCAAGTGCCATTTGAAAAATAAGGTGACCATGTGGTGGGAATTAAATAGCATTTAGGGCCATAATTGAATTGTTGCAATTTTTCAAAGAATTAAATTTGAGACTGCCTTGAACTTTTGTATTCATTTTTACTTAGTAACAACATTATTCACATCATAGGCGATTCTATAAGGGGGGGGGGGCATGGCCCTCCCTGCTGAAAAATAACTGTTTAAAAATCTTAGGGGAAAGTTGCAGTATACAGTTAGCTAGATTGGCATTATTGTTATTTTTAGCATTTTCCATGTTTTTAGCATAAATTTTAGGCTGTTTTCAAACCTTCAAGTTGTAATAATCCTGCAGCTTCTGGGGGTTGTACCCCCAGACCATCCTGAAATTCTGCTTTATTTATATTACAGTCATACAACAATAGTCATACTGTTTCCTACTTGGCCCCCCCTATAGGTCAGGTCTAGAATCACCACTGATTCACATGCTTTAAGAGATGAAAAAATCTAAAATGGCACATGTCCCCTTTTTTGCTGACCCTTTCAAATCGTTCTAGTTATATAATACCACCCAATCTACATTATCAAATACTGAGTTAATTAAAGGGGTGTATGTACGTAAACATCAATGATTTCTGGCTTATTCTTGTTACTGGAGAAGCCTCTCACCAACATCAAACTTTCAGATACTTAAGTTAAGTTTTTTTTTGTTAATTGGTAATTTATATCAATAATACAAGAAAAGGATTTCACATTCAAACAGTGGGCAGAGAAGCAAACTCTGCCCAATCCTGTGATGAAGGAATTAAATTAAGTTAAGTTGTAAAGTTTAAATTAATAGATAGCTTTTTTAAAAACTATCAATAGAGATGAAATATTAAAATTAATACATAAAATTCCTCGGTCACATGTGACCACAAAGACCTAAATCCAAGTAGGCATGGCAAGGATAATACAAAACAGAGAATAAATAGTGTTTAATTAGTCCAAGTAGGGATGCTCCGAGCAAAGAATATTGTCTGGGATGCGGTGATAGCAAATGCTGCTGCTCTGTCAAGTGTAGCTTTTGAATGGGAAAAACTTTGATTTAAAATTTGCTTCATGGTCTCCTTAAGGTAGTGGCCAAGGAGGCCAATTTCAATTGTGTAGTACTGACTCATGACGCCCAAGCGATCAAGCTCAGCAACTATTTGTTGGTATTCAGGTTTCCTTTCCTTACGCTGACTTGCAGCAGAAAGATCAGCACGAGAGTCACACTGGAAAGTGAGCTCCAGTAATGCGGAAATATTATAATTATTTGTGTTTCGGGCTGCAAGCACCAGTTGCCTTAGTATATTTGCCATAAAGCAATAATAAATAAAAATAAACAAAGTACGCAATTAAAATTTCTGTTATGCAATGAATTCAAAATGCGTGGTTAACTTTGGCCCCGAATTTGGTTCTTATAAACGAAACTTATTTTACGTAAAATAGCTACGCGTTTCGACATAGCTAGCTACAAAACTTGGGCTCCTGTTAATCCGTGTAGGGACCACCTATTCCTCCATGGTTTGTAAACTACTCACGAAGGATAGGTCTGTTGATTGATTTGTATATTTAACCTCCGAGCAATTGGCTACAGCCCTTCTTCCTTGCCCGGAGGGACACATTACAATACATACAGTGCACACAAAACTAAAACGATGCAAGGTATAATTGATACAAAGACAACCAAAGTAGCTAGCTAAGCAACTTACAACACAAAAAAACATACATTATATTATATATAGTTTACAATCATTAATATTATCATTATTAATATTACTATCTACATTCATATCATAAAACTTTTACTAACCATCTTTATTTCATTTCGAAGTATCATCGTAATTATCGTCTTATTAAACTGCATCCGGCGTGGTCCAAACCGTATATTCATAGGATATTTAGTTTACGAGATATATACGTTTGAACGCATGCGTGTATAACAAGCAACACTTTTTTTTGCGGTTTGCTGTTCACTTCCTACTTCAGAGCTTTCGTATAAAATACCGTATTCTGCATGTTCCTGATCAGTGAGCTTATACTAGCTATACAGCTTGCTAGTTAAATCTGAGTGGAATTTACATTGAATATGAGCAAGACAAACGCTAATGTGCAGCAACATACCGTGTGTCCGTACAAGACTACAGGCTCGAGCGATGAAGTTGATCTACCGATAATAAATGCTCCGGAGTTGCCTGAATTTTCCTTACAACCACAAGACAAACAAAGTGAGGTTCAAAAATTGTAAAAATCTAGCGCATGCTAGCTACTTAGCTAAAACTTTGCTGCAAGATACTGCTAAGTCTTGCAATATCTTATATTGTTGCAAAAAAGGTTGTTTCTTGTAGAATTTATGTACGTAACAACACGCGATTTTTGGTAGTTACATGCAGTACAAGTAAGGTTACAGAGACGAGCAGCAAGGTGGGTTTTTTCCAACTATGATTTCCATAGTAGTGTTTCATCTATGTTGAAAGAGCTTAATCGGTCTACACTTGAAGAAAGACGGAAAGCCAGCAGATTATCACTTTTATCTAGAAATGTTCACCATCAAGAGCCAGCCATATATACAAATGCCACATAATTTTTTTACCACAGACCTCCACCACCACGCAGACAATTCCACCAATTACATTAATTTATACGAAGTTGCTATTGTTCCGGCAGCCGGAAATATTTTGTCAGTGCTATTGTTCCGGCAGTCCACTAGATTTCTTACTACCAAGCACACTAGTTGTATGCTATGCCCCGAGTATTCGACTTTAGGGTACACGTCTAGTAGGTTGCCCCGAGTATTCGACTTTAGGGAAAGCGTCTAGTAGGTTGCCCCGAGCATTCAACTTTAGGGAACGCGTCTAGTAGGTTGCCCCGAGCATTCAACTTTAGTTTAGGGGACGTGAAAAGTAGTTCTAGTGTTAGGGCTAGGGTCGGGTTCAGCTTTAGTTTCTTCTTCAATATATATTATATAGAAGTTACTCCACGCGGAGACATATAAGGTAGAAACTAAGGGAGTTAGGTAGCTGAGAGCCACGTAGCACAATGGGTAGGACTCTGGGCTCAAGCACTGGGAGATCCCGGGTTCGATTCCTGCTCAAGGCATTTTGTGTTTTCTTTTTTCCGTTTGAGTACCTTTTTCGTCATATTTTATTCACGTGAATGCCGGTGTCACAGTGATATATGTTTCCCCGGGTAACGTGTTTCCCGCACACATATCCCTAGGGATCCGTGTTTCCCCGCACACATATCACTAGGGATCCATGTTTCCCACCAAAAGCTGTCAGTGATATGTGTTTCCCTTAGCGATTTTTTAAATATTTCACCGCACACACATATCCCTAGGGATTCGTGTTTCCCCGCACATATATCACCAGGGATCCGTGTTTCCCACTCAGATATAGCCATCGTGCAGTAACTCCAAGGTCTATATGGCTAGTTGCAAACAGTACGCGATCCAACCATTCAGTAGATATATCATAGATATTAGAGAGAACTCTAATATCTATGGATATATTGCTATCTAGCTAATAGACACCCATGCATATTACATGTATTTAGCTATAGTTAGCTAACTAGCTATATAGCTACTATATAAGCTAATACAATAATTATACTAGCTAGCTATACTAATAATCAGAACTATAATAGTCATTTAAAATAAACTTTGTTGCTCTTCTCTGGACCTGCTCAATAAGTGTGATGTCCTTGACAGGGGCGGATATAGGATTTATAAAAGGGGGGACTAACTCAAGGTACTAATCTCTTGGGTAGAGGTGTGCAAAGCATGCTGGAACTAGGGGGTCTGGGGGCATGCCCCCCCAGGAAATTTTGAAAAATAGATGCTAAAATACTGCAATTTGGAGACATTCCCACATAAAATTCATAATATTTTCTGCCTGTAGATTATATATACTGCCTTTAGATTATAGGTATGGCTCTCTGAAGTATTTTGCTAATGGAAAAGTTTGGGTAGGTACAGACAACCAAGTACATAATGCACCCCTCCCATAATTGCACAACACTGAATAGGTGCATGTTAGAATAATATTGAAAGTGGAAAATTTTGAAATTTGAACAATACAAGATTGAATCTGCAGCATTTTCAATGGAAATTGTGTACCTGAATTTAAGTATTGCCTCACATATTAACTACACAAGTGGATGAATGAAGCCCTTTAAACAGACAAATGCACTTTGCAGGAAGATTTGGAAAAATTTCATAACAGAACCAACTACATGTTTCCAGTGAATGTTCTATTAGAGTAGTTAGCTGACTGCTCTATTAGCGTATCTCGATCTTGTACACCTCCAATGCTGATCCAGGTCCTTGTCGCATAAACTTTAGCATAAATCCACTGATAATACCTTGGAAAGATGTTTATAAGGTGGTTTTATGAGTATTTGTATTATTAGTGATCATATAATTATGCTAAGACAAAATTTCATTATAATTTTCAGCATATTGATCAAGTAAAGCCTAAATATGAAGGGGGGCTTCAGCCCCCAATGTTCCCCCCCTGGATCTGCCCCTGCTTGATATGGTTAGGTTTCCAAATCACTGAACAGTATATAACTTACGATCTCACTAAGGAAATATACAAAGTTCTCTTGGCTGTCACTGTTTGATGCTTGCTAAAGCTGCGATGGAGCAGTCCTAGCATTCTGTAGGTCTTAGGGATTATGTTTTTGTAGTGATGATCCCAAGATAGGTCTGATGATATTATAATACCGAGATTTTTATGTGAACTATTTGTTAAAACCTGTGTGTCAGCTATTTTGTAATTATAGTGATGACTTTTGCATTAATATAGGTGGACACTCTTTTTTGGATTAAAGAACATATTATATCTCATACTCCACAAAGTTGCTGAGTCTAAATCATTTTGAAACAGTGAAATATCTAACAGTATTATAAATCTTGGTGTCGTCAATGAATAGTAAAGTTTTACTGATGGTAACACAAGATGGTAAATCATTCATGTAAATAATGAAGTGTATAGGGATCCCAAAATACTCCCTTGGGGAACCCCAGATAGAACCGGCAAGGGGGTAGATAATGACTGACTGCATGCCAAAGCTGTAGCTACATTGATTAGTTATACATAGCTGCAATCACATGATTTACTCTATATAGCTAGAGATAGTATTTTATTGTATACATGTACTTGTAGCTACTGTTTTATTAAACTGATGCTATAGCTACATAGCCAAATCACAGCACAGTTTAGCAGTTATAGTTGAATACCAGTGAATGGCTTGATTTCCTCCATCAACATGTATACTTATAGTATTTATCTAGTTGTATAGCTAGGTATGGCTAGCTATGATTATTAAAAGTGCATGCGCGCCTATGCTAACACTACGTGCGTTGCACATGACTTTATAAAGGGGAAACATATTACCCGGGGAAACACATATCACTGTGACTTGTAGGTCGCTAGCGAGTTAGTGATATGTGTGCGGGGAAACACGGATCCCTAGGGATATGTGTGCGGGAAACACGTTACCCGGGGAAACATATATCACTGTGACACCGGAACAAAAGTAACAGCCTAATTTATATTACCATCATCACGCACTCAACATTATCAAGAATGATTTTTTTTTACAGAACTGTTAAAGAATGGAATGAGCTGCCACAATCTCATCTGGTACTAGCAGTGGATGGCTCAAAGCTATTCCTCAAGCCAGACAGAAGGCTTATTATCAAACACTGAACTCTGACAAATGGTGATACAGCAGTAAAAATGGTCTAGACGAAATTTGGAACGCGAATTGTTCATATTATTTTTGCTTCACTCGTGTAGATTACAGCCCAAGACTTCTATTTTTCGCGATAAAAGCTACACAGCCTTACTCACTGAGTCCTTCCGCGTGTCCATAACCCATTAACCCGTACTCCACAGATCGCTAACCAGCCTCCACCTCGATAAATTTCTAAGTTGTTCTTCGCCATTGTCTACTGTTCCGTTTAAAAATTTTTTTCCGGCCCTAATGGCACTCCCTTCCTCCCACACATCTCTATAGAATGCTAACAAAATATTTGAAAAATTAATTATAACCTACAGAAAAGAACCTACACAGAACCTACAGCATGCCCAGGGTTCAATGGGCAGGCAGGTGCCCCTCAGCGACAGCAAGATCAACTGCTGGAGGCACACACGGACACTTGGATCTTGAGCGTGATCCTCTGATGCACATAACTGAATAACGGAGCAAGGAAAACCCCAAACTACAACGGAGCCAGCCCATCGCCACAGAATATGGGGAATTCCACTTCTCGCTCAGCAGGCGGGCAAGATGTTTATAAGTGGTGGTGGCAGCCCTTCCCATGTCACCTGAAGTGGAAAAAACAAGGGGGGTAAAACTCCCATGCTCCACCTCCCGAATGCGTTCCTCATAGGCACGACGTTTCTCTAGTTCATGTTTTCGAAAAGCAGCAGATAGCATAGAGGAACGATTAGAAGCTGCAAAACAGTTTAAAACCCTCACATCAAAGAAGGTATGGTGGTGTAGGCACCTCCAAAAGCCGGAAGCCCTGATGTCTACCCTTGCGTCATCATCCTAAATGGCAGAGCGATAATGTAAGGTCTCACCAGACAAAGGGTGCAGCCAGGGCCGCCCAGAGAAATTAAGGGGCCCTGGGAAAAGAGTTAAAGTGGGGCCCTTGACCCAAGTTGTAAGGTGAAGACCAAAAAAAAAAAAGGTCACAACCTGCTGGCAATGACAATAACTACCCATCACCAACCATATCTCCTTATCGATAAGCTTGCTAAACTGCTCCTCTGAAGAATACTGTGACTGCTCTATTAGAGTATTTAGATCTGACTGCTCTATTAGAGTATATCGATCTTTTAAACAGGTATTCAAGGGGCCCTTCATGGGGCCTCCTGGGGCCCCTTTCAGGCTGGGCCCCGGGGAAAATGCCCCAGTTGCCCCCCCTGTGGGCGGCCCTGGGTGCAGCTGTGGTTCAATCTGGACATTATGGCAGACTTCAGACATCAAACTAGCTGTCAGATTCCTAATTTCATTATGCCGAATGTTCCGTATACGGAAGAAGCCGTAGAAAACAAAATTACGGGATATCGTGTGCTCAGGGATACCTATTGTTCGACTATAGTCTTTATAACGTTAATTGATGGCAGATTGAAGTTGTGCAGCACTCTTTTACCTTACAAGATCTCCATAATGGGGTATCTAGTGAGCTGCCTGTGTTCGCTACGAGAATCCGTTCAAGCGCGCATGCAAGGCATCCAGTTTATTCTTCCTAGCCATCACAGTGAGTGCTTTGTTTGTCCATTATAGGGGGTAGATAAATGGTAGCACTGATATCATGGCTGCTTTTCATGCACAAAAAAGGTTGGGTGGGGTGTTTACCGTAAGTCCTCTAAAAATTCGACATATTTTTAAATCAATAATTTTTGTCTCGCCGAATTTCCGCCTATAACACTACAATAAAATGTGTATTTGTGCATATGTGGTACGCTCTAAATGTGTTGTACATAGCATGCACTCCTGTGGTGTATGTGATGTGTAAGAGATGATAGTTCACATTTGCTAACTAATGGGCAAATGTGAACTATCATCTCCTGCACATCGCATACACCACAGGAGTGCATGCTATGTACAACACATTTAGAGCGTACCACATATGCACAAATACACATTTTATTGTAGTGTAATTAGATAGTAATCACCACTAATCTTAGTTGATCGACCACTCGTCACAGTATAATTGGTATCGTCAATATTAAGGCTAGACAACTCTGATGTTCTCGTCACTATCAGCATCCATTGTAAAAATAGCAAACGTGCCTAATTTTTTATTAGAGGAAATTATTTCACTGTTAGAATACGGGTGCCGAATAAATAGAGGGGCCGAATTTTTAGAGAACTTACGGTATTACAACCCTGCCATTTAAAAATATTTATTTTGTGTTCTAACCACATAGCTATCATCAACAATCCTCCCATATGGTATCCATGTCATGCATAAACAACTTACAGCGTGTGAAGCCTGACAGTCTTATATTATTATTGTTAATTAGCAAATCCCACTAGGGGCAACACACTAATGAGCATTACAATCACATATTATGTTACTTACAGCGTTCTTAAATGTTTCGAGATCTATTGTGTCGATGTTAGGAATTTGAAGGGAGTTCCATTGAATAATTGTTCGACGGAGGAAGTATATGGGAGGATTGTGTTCTACTGTGCTTATGTCAGTACTTTAGCACATTCTCTGATCAGCTAGTGACATTGACAGTTGCAAGCATTTATGACCACATGTTAACCAGACTTTGCTGACTATACCTATGGTATTCGACTTTATGATGCACTGCTGCTAGCAGGCTACATCTAGGCTTTCCAGGGCCATGGTCACAAATGTCGGGAAAGTGCAAAATTATTAGATGAACTTTTGAGTACAGACGTTTTTACTTCCGTTTGAATACTTCCGCATTGAGTGAACCACGTGACACGTATTAATTAAGGTGTAGCTACTGTAATCACGCAATGAGCCTTATCCGAAATTACGTCACAGACATAAAAATGGCCGCTGTAGTGTGGGGACATTCGTAAAATTTGTATGGGCGATTATGGGGAGAAATTTTTTGAACGGCAATATCTCAGCCAAGGCGGAAGATATCGAGCTCTAACCAACAGGTATGGTGATAAATTTGCTGAAAGAATAGGAATCTAGCGTTGTTTTGAAAATCAACCGAAAATCGCTTTTACGTACTTATTATAATGTCTTATAGCCATACCTGCTAGTTACAGTCGATATTTTCCTTCTCGGCTGAGATATTGCCGTTTAAAAATTTTCGTCCCATAGTCGCCCATGCAAATTTTACGAATGACCCCACACTACAGCGGCCATTTTTATGTCTGTGACGTAATTTCGGATAAGGCTCATACACAGGTGTTCAAACGGAAACTACCAGGAATTTCAGTTCCGTTTGAAAATTATGCTGCTTGTGTGATTACGTCAACCGGTTCAAAACAACGTGATTACATTATCACGCAAAACGCCTGTACTGAAATCCCCGGTACAGACTTTTTTTCTTCCGTTTGAGTACTTGCGTATTGAATGAACCACGTGACACATACATTACCGAAATACACAAGTGTTCAAACGGAAATAAAAAGTCTGAAAGCTAAAAATCCGTCTGGCCATCTACAATTCCGTTGGCGTCCAAAATTTTTCTTGCCAGGGAGTTGATGCACATGTCGAATGTATTTTTGGGCACACTTTTGACTTATTTATTTATTTTGTTTACTGGACAGGCATACAGTGTCTGGTTCGTCCAGGGGACCAACCCAAAAAACATGAGTAGGGATCGTGGTGAATGTTTCGCGCACCGCCCAAAATTCTGCCTTTAAAAGTCATCCTACAGACATTTTACGCGGTGAAATCACTTTTACGGAATAGTACTAGTCCATATAATACGTAAAACAGCATTACTGAAATACAACAAAACACTTACAGATGGCCGGATATAAAATTTTAAACCCAAACTCCAATTTTAGCCTCACTGCCTCACTCACTGCCTGACCACAGTCGCAAGCCTAGAACCCAAACGAAGCAGCGCACGGTCACCATTTTACGCCACAACAACAAACTCACCAGTGGGATGTGCCTTTTGGGGTTTCGACGAGTGTACGCCCTGTGCGCCTTGTATTTCCTTTTATCTTCAATCAGGTTGGTCATCTTCTTCTTCAAGCACCGAAACCATATTGAGGCGTTAATTTTCCGTATCAACGCTTTTCTGTAGACACCACAAAATTATTTCAAAAAGCGCTTATACTGCTGAAAGAGCAGAGCGCTTATAATTTCAAATGTTGCACGTGAAACATTAGTTGTTACTTCTACTTTTGCCAAAGCCTGGACTGTAATCGACGAAGAGACTTGAAACGGACTGATACTCGACGGCTTGTTCCTCTGAACGCACTGACTCAGCCACTCAGTTCCAGACGGCGAGATCAGCGAGTGATTCATGTGAATAGTACTTTGTATTATATTTCATCCTGTTAGTAGACTAAGCTCCAGACCATGATTATGATTACTGAAAACACAGTTACAAACTGATATGTTCAGGTAAGGAAAACATTATAAATCACATAGATGAGAGGCAATTACAATTTATCTAAAAATACTTTTAGAGATTGGGATTCTACTGTGTCATTTAGTAAATTGTTCCAATCGCGGATAGATTTGGGGTACTAGCTAAATTTATAATGATCTGTTCTAGCAAACGGAATCTCAAAATGGAAGAAGTGGTGGTGGAGGGAGGGATATGTGGTGTTAGTGAAGTAATTTGGGACTGTTAAGACTGATGAGGAGTAAACAATGTTGTAGAAGAGTTTTAATCTAGTCACATATTGTCGGTGTTGAAGTGATGGCCATTGTAGATCTGCTAACATAGATGTAACACTACTGTTATATCGGTAGTCTGGCTTGACCCAACGAGCAGCACGTCGTTGTACCATTTCTATACTTTGTATCTCCTTCTGCAAGTAGGGGTCCCGATCCATACTCCAACAGTGGTCTCACTATACTGGTGTAAGCTAAATATTTAGTTTCTGCAGAACATCTGTAAAGATTACGTTTAACAAAGTAGCATTCTTGTTGCTTTAGAGATAATTTGATTGATATGTGGTGAAAATGACATTTTTGAGAATTCTTAAATAAAGGTGTTGGGTAACTCGCTGCAAAAAGTGATCTCTGATAGTATAGTTGAAAGTAGAGGAAGA
This sequence comes from Dysidea avara, assembly GCF_963678975.1. Taxonomy (NCBI): domain Eukaryota; kingdom Metazoa; phylum Porifera; class Demospongiae; order Dictyoceratida; family Dysideidae; genus Dysidea; species Dysidea avara. The sequence continues at coordinate 8,274,398 of NC_089272.1, read as the reverse complement.
TGTTAGTCTACTACAGGCAAGTACCACACACTTGGAAGTGTTTAATTCCATTAACCACTTTATTATAAGGTTGAGGGCATGGTGTAATAATAATTGATCTTGCTGACTATTGATAGTTCGATATAATATGCAATCATCTACAAGAAGTTTCAAATGGGATGAGATGCCACACTTGATGTCACTAATGTAGAGCAAAAACATCAATGGGCCAAGAACAGTTCCTTGAGGAGCACCTGACTGAACTTGCACAAAATTTGAATCATGTCCATTCACAACAACATGCTGTGTTCACTGAGTCAGCCAAATCTTTATCCAGTAATAAATTGTACCTTGAATTCTATAGTGAGAAAGCTTGTTTAAGAGTCTACAATGCGGAACCGTAGCAAATGCCTTCCTAAAGTCGATGAAAATCATATCTACTTGGGAAGTATTATCCATGGCCAATTGTATGTCTTCAACAACTGATATGAGCTGAGCCCCAAATTGCTCGTCAATTAATATGTTGTTGGTATTCAGGTGCTCTGCAATGTGGTGATACATAATATGTTCTAATATCTTGCAACAAACTGGAGTTAGTGAAATTGCCGGTAATTGTTGGTGTTGCTTCTATCCCCCTTTTAAAACACAGGTGTTATGTTGGCTTTTAGCCAATCATTTGGTATATGTCTAGATGTTAGGCACTAGATAAAGATAACAGTTAGAATAGGAGCAATCTCTTTTGCACAAAATTTTAGAATCCTGGTAGGAATGTTGTCAGAACCAGATGCCTTACTTGGATCTAAAGTTCCAATGAGGTTTTGTACACCATCACATGAAACTGTAATATCTGGCATTATAGGATGTGGAGTGCTGTTGCAGTTTGGCATATCATTGGTATTCTCTTGAGTAATTACAGACTGAAATTTGTTGTTTAGAACAGTAGCTTTTTCTTTAGGGCTGTTGACAGTATTACCATTTTCATTTAAAGGAGGTATACCATGTTGGTCTTTACGAATGTTCTTTATGTATTTCCAGAAATTCTTGTGATTTGTCTTTTCATTTTTGTTGAATAGGTTGGTTTGATATTGGGTATGAGCATTTCGAATACAGTTAGTGATTTTATTTCTTAGAATACGGTAGTCATTCCAAGCCTTCTCAGTTTGAGGAGATTTAGCTTTGCGATGTAAACGAGTTCGACGGTTCATTAATCTTTTTATAGAAGGGGTAATCTACGGAAGGTTTTTTCTAGATTGTGATGGTTTTTGAGGGATATGTGAAGTATACGTAATTGCATTGTTTATAGCTTGTTTAAAGTTGTTCCAATTACTTTCAACATCGTTGGAGTAGGGATTGCTTGTAAGAAATTGCAGCTGGAAGTCTAATATATCTGATTTAATACCCTCCATATTTCCTTTGTGGTACAGATAGATGGGATGGTCTATTTTATCAAACATGCAGAGGCTTATTTGGTAATTCAAAGCAATAGAGAATTGCATCATGGTCAGAAATTCCTGGAGGTATTTCTACATTTGATATGAGACTAGGATGAGAACACAATAACAAGTCCAGTATATTGTTACCTCGAGTAGGTGAACTAATAAGTTGTTCTAGACCATGATCATTGATAGTATCTACAAAAAATTTGTTAGTGTCAGTGCCATATGTTGGGCTGGGGTTGATGTGGCCATAGCCATCCTGCCATGAGATGTCTGGGAAATTGAAATCACCACCAACTAGCAAACATGGAGAGTTTTCAGAATCTTCGGTGTGCAGTTGTGATAAACAATTCTTCAAACTTAATATAATTGAACATATATACAATGGCTTTTGGTTATGTATGTGGAGTTTCCCCCAAATCATTTCGGCATCGGACTCACAAGAGGTAAGAGCAGACACCTGAAAGGGCCTGTTCGTTCGAACATCTTCTGGCCGAGGTGAATAGAATGCAGACCATCATACTGAGAATGCAGGTCATAGATCTGAATGCCACTGCTACTATGGTCAAAGCATAGGTAAGCTAGGCATGCTACTATGGGCCTATACACTGTAAAAACAAAGGTGTTTCTAAACACTGTTATATTGCCCGTTTTTGTGGGGCTCCCTCAGGGGTGTTTTGTTACATCCATCAGGGTGCTACAAAACTCTCACTAGGGTGTTTGGTAACACTGGATACAAAAGCTCTGAACATTTGAAGGGAGGGTATTGGGGTGGGTCTCACAGGTGTAAGCATGATCACATCTGTAAAGTCAAAGTCCTCAAAGGAAGCCTATAACTATTGAAATGAAATCATAATGCAATACATAACACAGTTACATTTAATGCATATTGTACCTTACTTATAATGGTTACCATTTTGTATTAATAAGCTAACAACCAAGCATCACATTTGATTGTGGGTTCACTATTTTTGACAAAAACACCCTATGGGTGTGAAAAAGCACCCCTAAAGGTGTGGTGTAGCATAACACCTTACATAGGGTGTAACTGAATACCTTTGTTTTTACAGTGTATGCTTCCAATTTTGGCACAGGATGTACTTTAATAAGCTGTAACTAGCTAGCTGTACTGCAACAAAATTAACCAACAATTTTTAAAAATACTAGTGATATATATATATGCTGTAGAAATAATTATTGTCAACCAAGAGTCTATGGTTAGCAGCTTTGATTTAAACAAGGGTAGAGTGTTGCTTTCAATCACTTCATTTGGTAAACATTGCAATCTAAAATGTGAAAAATAAACTAAAATAAATTCGATCACTACTTTTCACAAGCCGTCAGAGTCCTACCCTCTGTGCTACCGCTGATAGCTGCCAGCTGTCTGAATTTTTACTATCATAAATGCAAGACAATATCAAACAGTACGGTAGTACTGTTTAAGTAGGAATCCCCTGAAATGACGTGCGCCGCCAAAACATCGCCTTTAAAAACCAGCTTAGAAACTTCTTACGCGACGAAAATCACCTTTATCGAATAATATTAATAATAGTTTTCCCCCTGTAGCTAGCTGTAGTTTATGTAGTTGTAATAGTTGTTTGTAAGGCCCCTATTTGGTGATTATTAGTTTCTCATCCAGCCTTTCTAATTATTATGATGCGGGCGGGAGGGTATTACCATTATGCCATTATTTTATAATATTAACACACTAATGTACAGACCTTGTCCAAATTGTCTTTCTTTCTTACTACAAACATTTCCTTCACTACTTTTCGTGATCGCCAACTGTTTTTTGACAGTCAACTGAAAGCCTGCTTTGATGAAGTCGATAGAACACGATTGCAACAGGTACTGCAGCAATTTGCTGAGGAAAACAACAGTTATCCTGGCGATATATAGCGCATTGTAGCGTTCATCAACTAAAAATTATATCAGTTTGGTATCACGTGTTCTTCTGAGCATGCAGAAAGTAAATAATGGCTTACCATGCGGTAGCTTAAGAAGGATGCGGGGGGTGGATGAGAAACTAATAATCACCAAATAGGGGCCTAATTGTAATAGTTATTTCGAAGTGGATATTTAGCCGGTCACCGTGCAAATATTTATTTAGCCGGTCGTTTGTTGGGAAGTGTCACCTATAACTCTAGTATCAAACACACTAGTTGTATGAAGGTAAGTTTTGGGTGAGTTCGAGGCGAGCTAGGGTTGGAGCGAGTGAAGCGAGGGTCCCGACGAAGCCGGGCCAACCATACAGGCAGTGAAAGTCATCATTACGTTTAACAGGCAAACGTCAGGTTAGCGTTAGGGTTAGGGTAGGGTTCAGCTTTGGTTTCTTCTTCACTGGTATGGTTAGACTATATAGTATTTATATTTGTAACATTTAAATAGTACAAAAACAAGAGGAGTAGTCAGCAAGCACTGGTGGTACAGTGGTAGAGCGTTGGTACTCTAAACCTGGATGTGTGGGTTCGAGTCTAGGTCACATCACACTTTTTTTCTTCGTTTCTTAAACCTTTTTGTGTCACGATTTTTTCTAAGTTTTTTTTAAATTGCAATGACCGGCTAAATATCTACTAGTTATTTACTTTAAACGGAAAAAATGCATCCATATAGCATCAAATGTAGCGTTAAAAACAACAAAACACTTACAGGTGGCCGGATATAAAATTTTTAAAAATCGCCCAAAACTCCAATTTTAGTTTCACTGCCTCACTCACTGCCTGACCACAGTTGCAAGCCTAGAGCCTAAACGAAGCAGCGCATGGTCACCATTTTACGCCACAACAACAAACTTACCGGTGGGATGTGCCTTTTGGGGTTCCGACTAGTGTACGCCCTGTGTGCCTTGTCCTTTCTTTTATTTTCAATTTTTTTTGATGTTTTCCTTTACTTTTTTCACAATTAAAAGCTCAACTTTGGAAATGTTAGATATATTAAATACAAAATTCTAACTAGTTTAACTACCAAACTAAGTACTTTAACTACAAAACTAGCTACCTGCACTACAAAACAACCAATTACGCTGCTTGTCTTCTCCTTCATCCAACGAAACCATACCGAAGTGTTAATTTTCCATATCAACACTTTCATAATCGGGCATAAAAGACGCCACAAAATTATTTAAGGTACTTAGACTACGCTACTGTACGGAGATACCCGGTACTCCACGGTACCGTTTGCAAAGAAATTTTGACGTTAAAAAATTCGACAAATTTGATGAATCGGTTTAATTCGTAAATTTAATTTAAATCCGTCAAATGTTTATAAGCGCCCTTAAAAGTGCAGGTTTGCCTACAATTTCTTCATTTTCGTCAACATTTTATTCGTCAAATCTGCTGTAGTCTGAATTCGTCAAATTTTTCTTACGTCTAAATTTCCTTGCGTACGGTAGGTCACAACTTCACGCCCATTCTTTATTCTACGTATTATCGATCTATCGATCGAGACCACGATGAACACGCCCCTTTTATGCTAGCTGTATTTGTGACCACATACCTTCAAGTTGGTAGGCTGACTCAAGGTACTGTAGTCTAATAGTACTATGAATCGGTCGATACCACGATGACCACACCCCTTTTTGGGCAAGCACACATCTTTGCAGGCTGATTCGACATACCCTAATACAGCAGTCACCCTAATAGAACAGTCACATGTTTATAGCTAGCTGTATGCTTTATCAAAAAACTAAAAGAACTAGTATATTAAAAATTATAAGTTTAAAAATGAAGTAGGAATCCAAGCGATAAAAAGTAGTGAAACAAGAGATTAACAATGGTAGCTATTACAGTATAGCTCAGTGGGAAATCCCTACAAATAATTGTTATACCATGCCAAAGTATGGATTTCCCACTGAGCTATACTGTAATAATAGCTACCATTGTTAATCTTTTGTTTCACTACTTTTTATCGCTTGGATTCCTACTTCATTTTTAAGTTTAATTTTTAATATATTAGTTTAAAATATGATCTAGCCTATATTAAAGAAGATAAAGCTGAATTAGCACTTTACAGTGGCCAGCAATTAGCAAGTGTCGCCAAGCTACAAAAAAGTGTTTGGCCCCCCTTAAAAACCAGGGTGAAAAAAGATGTGACATCCAAGGTGATGGCCAAGAAATGACTAAGTTAATGGCAACGACAATTCAGGTGCCACCTTCAATACTATAAACTCAAAGATATATATGGAGATCTTAACTCTCTTTTACAGTTTACCCCAGGGATTTCAATAAAAGTACCTCAAGATGCAGTCTTGAGATAGCCATTTCAAAAAGTTTCCATGTTGTGGTCCACTTTTTGATTAAAAATTGCCTTACAATCTAATTTATACAGTATAAATTAAAGTCGCCTTATCAAACCTTGCATGTATGTATTTATATTATTATGGTTTTTTTAAAATTTTATCCTTATTTTCTTAAAATTATTTCCATATTTCAATCATTTCCTTCCTAGATCACAGCTATTGTTCAAAATTTCCAGGGGTGTATGCCCCAGCAGACCAACTAGTTAGCCTTACAGTCTTCCCTTTACTGCATGGCACTTTGCTACTTCACTTTAACTATTTGGACAATCATGACAATATACACCACAAAATACTTCAAACATACTGTGTATCAGGGTTTTATGAGGGGAAAAGATTTAGCAATTTTTTGTGGATTAGTAGCTATCCGTGAAAATCCCCCCTCCTCCTTGAAATTTGCAGCTTGTTAAAAATGGCATGGTTTAAGTATAAATGCACGACTAAAATCTCCCCCCTCGAAATTTTCAATGGTGGTCAACCTGCAAAATATCTCCCCCTCCCACACACTATACAATTAAATAATTTGTTTAATTTGAACTATGTGTAACAATCTCCCCTCCCCACGGTTAATTGTAATAGTTTTTAAAGCCACTGATAGTATTTAGAATGCACCTTTTTATAAATAATATATAATTGTTATATAATATATACATGTTTTATAGAGGGAAAGTACTATTACGGAGTGAGGATTGTGACTGGACACCAAGTAGGAAGCTATGCAACATCTATAGATGTCTTTTTTACTCTGGCTGGTTGTAAATCAGAGACGAAGAAAATCTCTCTTAGTCTGTTCCAATGGTTGCAAGCAACTAATTCCTTCCATAAGGACACCTATGATGACATGATCATAGAGACAGATGACCACTTGGGAGATGTCCAAATAGTTGGTGTGGGTTTAAAAGATGATATATTTTCTAAAATAAAAGCACGTGTAATTAATTGTCACTGGTATGTGAACTACATCAGCATCACTGATTTCCAGGAGGATAATGAAGTTGAAAGTCGCTTTCCTTGCTACCACTGGCTGGGGTATGACAACAAGGAATTGACCGTCCCAGCTAAAATTTGTAAGTGGATATTGACATTCTATAATAGATATTAGAAAACAATAATAATAATATTGAAGCAACATCTAATAGCAAAAAAATTAAACTCATAGGTTTAGTGGTTGTTGAGTTACACTTGTCTGAAGGCATCAGGCAGGGCAGTTAATAAGTCTGTCAGTGGAAAATTCCATAAATTATGTTTTAAAATTCCTTGTTGAGTGTTTTGGGTCACACTGAAGGCACTCTTGTGCTGGATTATACCTAACTAGTACTAACTGTTATTAGTGATCATGAAGGTTTGGACTTTTCTGGTAAAAATATCACCCTAAAAATGGTGCCTGGCATGATATATCGATAATATCAAATAATATCGATATAAAAAGGTGGTGATATAGCCAATTAATTATATTGATGTATAATGATATAGTATAATGATGTCGGGGAGGCCAGACATATGGCATTTGATTAAATTATGGTTTAGTGGTGGTAACATGCCAACCCCAAAGTAAATTGTGAGGTTTTAGGTTTGTATGAAGTGCCAGCCACTTGTCTCAGCTGTATAACAGTGGTAAAATGCATTTAGAACCTGGTAAATATGAGTAGCTTTTACTTGTGGTACACCTTAAATTTTGATTTACAATGAGGAAGGAATATGTACCTGTTTGCCTTGCAAATGTTACACTTAGTTCTATCATGATATATGTTCATATCGTGATATAAATCTTGGTGATGTATGATATAGAGTTTTTCTATATCGTGGAAGCACTAATAATTATACTACTTATGTACTGTACCTGCTCCCAGGTAAGCAGGTATAAAGCACTGCCGCACATGTGTATGAATAATACAGCACGAGGGGCATGTTGAGAGACTAATAAAGCATGAGGTGAAGTTGAATGCCTTATTACATCTCAAGACACCTCCGAGTGCTGTATTTTCATGCACACAAGCATAGGTGGTGCTTCAAGTGGTATATAGTACTTTCTGAGTCATCTTCCTTGGAGCATTCATCACGAGTACTTCAACTGCTTCAGCTCTCAACCATCAGACCTCTAGTAAGTGTCCATAAAGTCTGTTTCTAGTAGTAGAACCAACAAATAGGATTAGATTGTTTAGTTTTAGCACATGATAGCTGTGTTGTTTATGAATAAGTTAATTAACATACTTTTCATAGCTGTACTCTATCTACCACATAACTGTTCTTTATTTCATGAAGAACCCTGGCTACTTTATGACTAATAAAGCTCTCTTTGGTGCTTTGATCCTCCCATTCAAAGTACCATATATATATATACACAACTTTAGCATGGGCATTCAGAGGGGCCACTAGGGGTTTAACTCACATATTGCCTGGGAAAAATCTTGATATTGCCCAGGAAATATCATGGGAACATGATCTCCAACCAGTTCAAAGATACAATAAGCTTTGACTCATTATAATTATTGAGCGACACAGAACATTCAATTATGGGTTTGGGTTTACAGGTTAGTGTAGTTGCTAAGTCTCAATCAGTTGGCAGTTTATAAATGATGAGGTTTTGCTGATATACCTACCATATGTGACCAGATTTTACAGAACCGATCCAAATCGCACACCAGGCAAAATCAAACTAACACCACCAGTGGATAGCTACACTATCGTACTACAAGTTTTGACCCTCAGCACTACTCAAACTACACGAGGCTGGTTTTTACACACGTCTTGTCTGGGTGGTGTGGAGTGCTCAAATGGCGGTTTCAGGCCTTGTGAAGGACCTGGCTTGGCAAGAATCAGTGGTTTACTGGTGGACAGCCTTATAATGTTGGCCAGACGTGTTCCCTGTTGATTTTGCTACATATCAGCCACTAAGGAGCCAGCACAGCCCTGTAATCTCGTGTCTGGAGTCCAATCGTGGTCTGCCTCCATTTTGAGGTCTATCTCTTGCCCTCCCGCCACCCCCCAGCCTCCACCCCCCAGCCTCCACCCCTTTGTGAGCACTCGTGATACTACCTCGCTCGTCCAACTGCTCAGATTTTCTATCTTATTTGGCGGAAAACTGTACAAGCAGCTACAAGTACTGGAAGTGTCTCGAAAGGTAACAGATTGATGCATCTTTTGTGTAAATTTCATATGCGTGCTTGCTATCCTTGGAGAGTTATGCTGGCTTCAATTCTTTAAAACCGTTTATCTAGTATGCCCAAAATTTTACCTATTATGCTTTTGAGCATTGCTAAAAAATTAAGCCTATTATGCTCAAAATTATGCTTTCAAAATCAAGATTATGCTCTAGAACAGACTGTTTTATTAGAGTATATCAGCCTTTCCTGACTGCTCTATTAGAGTAAGTGACTGCTCTATTAGAGTAAGTGACTGCTCTATTAGAGTATCTCGATCTTATTTCTGCAAAGTGTGAATAACCAACAAAGAAACGGTTTAATAAGTTATATTACGTGTTTTTAAATATGAAATGCACTAATAATACTATTGGCAGTGAATATTTGCTTTCTTTCAGGCACGCGTATTGCGCATTTAATTAATTTTTCAAAAATCGTCCCTATTATGCTGGCATTATGCTTGATGCTTTTGGTCACCTATTATGCTTTAAATTATGCTGGCATAATCGGCCGGTGCCTACGTTTATCTCGAAACTTCTAATGTGCGATTTTGATGGTTTTTCCAAAATCCAGTCACATATAACCTATACATTTTGAAGGGCAATTTTTTTGTGGTTGAACAATGTTGCTAAAATTTTTATTTTATTTTTTTTGATTTGTAAATACCCTCAAAATGTATTAGACTATATGGAGGACTAAATATTTCAAGGATAAACTTTTGCTGGTATCTCCCAAATCGTGAAATCAGTGAACATTTCCCCCTAGAAATATTTAGGCTATACGGTTATACACCCTTCACCCTCAGGCTTGAAGACCTCATGTTTCGAGTATATGTATCAGCAAATTCCCTTGCAGCCACGGTATATCTATTAAATATACTACCTGTGATTTGAGGTATATATGTCTATTATATACAACCTGCCAAGACTCACACAAGCATGGTATATGGATAGTTGTATATACCACCCACCAGACCTGTAAAGTGGTCTCAGACATGTGAACTATATTCAGTGGGCGTATGTTGACATCAATGAATGCCCTGTATCTGCCATTGAGAACAATATGTGAAAGTTTCCTAGAACCAATTTGCTTACTTTAACAGTTGTGAGAATGGTGTGTAAATTATGAATAGTTCCAATTTTTATTGCTATGTGATAGACAACAGATAAGACTACTGAAATCTTACCCATGAAAACTGACATGTTTGCATAACACATTTGCATTTCAAGCAAAAAGAAATGAAACACAAAGGAAGACAAAGGTACATCGATGGATGAATCCGACTTATTGTGGTATGCCAAAAGGTGCGTGTCATACAGAAGCCGTGTCCAACAGTAAAAGTGTCAAGTCAGTAGCATTAACCATTATTACTGAGTTACACTGAAAGCATCAGTGAGGTAGTCAATTAGTTAAAATAAATTTTTGGCAAGCCATCGGAAGCATTTCGTACTAATGGTATGCTTAGTCTAGGTTCATAATTATCCCTATGCTGCCTAGGATATTGCACTGTTGTAAATAACTCACTTTTCAGAATATGATTGTTAGGGCGAGTGTTCATACACAAATTAATGTGATAACATGTCTGGCATCATCCTTTCCTTTGATATGGTAATTATGTAAACAAGCAAGTAGAAGGAAGTTTAAAGGTGGATTAAGGAACAAGAGAATATCTAAACAGTAGTGAAACAAGATAGGTTGCTTTATGTGAGTTCCTTTGTTGAGGTAGCTTGTGTGCATATCATCTAATTTGGTGTATTGCACTTACGTACATACACCCCTCATTCTTAGTCATCAGAAATTTACTGTTGATAAACCCTCACCGAATTTCCTCTGACTTCGGATTTGGGGTGTATCTAAGTGCAATACATCTTGTAGACATGGTTTATGTATTTAATTTACATATTATATATACATACTTTACTTCTTGAGACTGATAATAATCACTTTGATTCAACATGCAACGACTGCAATGCATAACTTAAAAAAAATAAAATGAAGTAGGGATCCAATTAACAAAAATAGCAATATACAAATGATGGTATTTTACAGCATACCCATGTGGGCAAGTACATAGGAATTTTCCACATAGTTGTGCTGTACTATATTTACTATACCATCATTTATGTCTCTCTTGTTCACCACGTTTGATTATTTTGATCCACTATTTTTACTACAACTTTTTGTTATATACATATGTAACCAGGCATGGTTCAAGGGGGCTTCACCAGTCTCCAGAAGCCAGTTTGCTTTTAAAATGAGTAATGTCTGTAATGACATTTCTTGATGTTGTGATTATGTTTCGTGTATTATCTATGATGTCACAAAACAAAATGGCTGTGGGGACTTTGTACAGGGAGGTATTGGGTGAGATACACTGTAGTGTTTCCGTATGATAGCGTTTATAAATTCGAAAAAGAGCAAAGGTGAAGTATAAAGTTAGTCAGTATAGGTATTGTATTATAATGCAACACACAATACAAATAATTGTCTGAATTTAAAATTTTCGGTCTGCTTTCTATGTTGGAGCGCGTTTTGCACCATCACAGTATGTGTACTACTTCTTACCTTTACTATCTCCTGTTCATGTGTAAAAACCTACAGACAACATCTATTTCAAATACTGTGTGCCAGAGTCTCTGAAGCCCCGCACTAACATGGCCATTTTGTCAATTATAGCATCTAATTTCATCATTGCCGATATCATCGATTGGATCAAGACTCACGGTAGTGAGTTGTGAGGCCAAGAAGCACAAAGCGTGCGCCCACAATAATAAACACGCGACCACTACTGTGAGTCATTTACACGAGGGATCGATTACGCAATCTTTTAAAATCCGCATGGCGAAATCTCAGGCTTACTAAAAGATTCCACCTCAAAACCAGGGGCATGTAACCTTTGTATAATGAGTAACTACCACACGAAAAGTCAGGCAAATTGTTGGAGTAGTTTGTTCCATCGCCCACCCATTTACCATGCATTAATGAAATTATTTATTCAAATGTGCATCATTCTTTTTTTCATTTTCTTCGTCATTGCATCCCATTGAAGCAATTTTCTTTCAACCATGAAGTCGTATTGTAAAAAGGCTGCGGCTACCAAGGGCTTTTTACACAATGTATCTGTACATTTAATTTCGCTAAAAGTTGTTTGTTAGTTTATGAGATCACTTTTGTGCTCTTTGAAGATTCAAACTTGCCGCCATGACATCGAGGTGTGAGGCACTCGCCTCAATTCCTAAACCCAAATACTGTGGAAGTAGGCAAGGTCATTAGCCATAGCGTGCTGGCTGATTTGATAGACACTGTGCTGTCAACTCTTGGTTTAATTGTGAGCAGTCACTGATTTATTTTAATTTTGCCACTGTCATGATGATGCCTCCACTGACTCGTCAGCGTGACTCCGGCCCATGCAGGGCCGTACATAGCCATAGCCAGCTGTTTCATACCCGCTGTAGTGATAGTTGAAGTAATTTACTGCTACATTACCCGTGTACATCTCTAATCCCGCCCCAGCCCTTCAGTGCCTGTGAAACTTCAGTGTTGACTTAAAAGACCAGTGGCATCAGTGCATCACCTTTCAGTCACAGCACTTCATAGACCCTCGTGTAACCACCCACAATTATAGAAACTCTTTAATGATAGCATGATATATTGTAATAGTAAACATTTACATCCCATAAAATTTATAAAAAAAATGACTACAATGTCACAAGAAGTCAGATACACTAGTGTTTGGCTATGAAGTACCACCAAGAGTTCATAATATAGTAGTGGGGTCTTGGTACCACATATTATTTTTTCTTCACTATTTGCGTGATTTGTCCAGTGACCATAAACTCACCCGCCAACAGTCGCAACATCAGTATCCACCCTGCATATACAGAAAGGGATACAGTATGGTAAGGCACAGCTAACTAAAAACATGTAATCATAGTCAGACTAACATGTCAACAAACACTTACTTCCACTATTATGATTATTGTTAAAGTGAGCATCCAACATAGTCATTCCCAAGATGTATTCAGCATAATGCAGCAGTTGATGAACAATTTTGGAGTATAACTTCTTTTGTAGTTCTCACCTACATTGTTGACATAACAATTTTTGTTGCTAGGAGACATATAAACTAGGAGGGACTAATGGTTATAGCATAATGGTAAACAAGTTACAACAGCAAAGGAAATTTTAATAAACTAGCAGTGATTGGATAGTTGATAGATAAAAGTAGAAGACAATTTATAGTTTTCCAGTCCTGATCGTTTGAGGATAAGCACATTAGCTACTATAAGCATGAAAAAAGCAAGACAGACTAAATTTCAACACAAGGTTTATGATGCAAACTCATTATGCACCTACCAATGTGTTACCCTACCACCCCCCTCGGATGTAAGTGGGGCTTTATTGACATGAAACTGCTGCTTCACTATGGGGCATTTGACAATCATCCAAGTATTTTTTCTACACTATGTCAAATCCCCCCACGTTGCAACTGGAGCCAATGGTGGAGATTCGACACAATAGGTTTGCCCTACCATGGGGCATTTAACATTCGGTTGTGCCCATTGTAGCCCCATATATGTCCGAGGGGGGTAGTAGGGCAATACATTGATACGTGCATTATCTATGGTATGGTGCATCTACAGGGGTAAGTAGATTAAGCCCGTACCTTGCGGGCCTAAGCATGTTCCTCTCCTGTTTTGAAAACTAATCTTTCATTGCCTGCCCCTAACTGGAGTTTGCCTGACACCTTCAACATCACACAAAGGTATCTAAATGGTTAATATTTAGCTTTGACCATTGGCACACTGTAAATTCAGAAGTGTGAAGTTCATCATACTAAGTGACCGCAGGAGTCATACCATCAATTTACAGTGCAAACTACAACACTCACCAATTATATCAGAGTAAACATAACTCTATATATCTGCCCAGTTACTATATAGTAGGGTCCATGGTTGTCTCAGATCTGCTCATATTATTATCACATCAATCAATTGATGCATAGTAATTATGTATGTACGCATTGAGCTGAGCCTCAAAAATATCAACTCATTTGTAGTATTGACTTACCCACTAATCATTCAAATGCCTGACACATTATTTATAGCCAAAGTTTTCACCATACATTATATGAAGCCATAACCTTTGTTGTCATCACCAACCATCTTGGTTGGTTGAAACGTTGAGAAAAATCCTCTTTCATTTTTAGCTGTTTTCTCAGGGTTTAGCTCAACTTGTTCACGGTACAGCTAGAACAAGCCAGCTAGCTACGAGGCTCTACACAAGCATAGTATATAGCTAATCCCAGGAAGCTACTATGGCATAGGAGATTCCTGTCTAAAATTACGACTGTAGTTATATAGCCGTTTACAATGACTTAGCTCAGTATATACACGAACTTACCCAGCAATTCACAGGGAAAATAGCGCACGGTGTGATGCATTCAGTGCCGTCAGGCGGCATGTCCATTCCGAGGCATACATTCAGCAACAACTCGCAGCTGATTTGGCTCCACTTGTCGCGCACAGATTTCGACTAGACTAATTATATCACCAACCCACTGCTTCAGCAAGAACAGTAGCCTCGACTTCGCCGGTTTATATTTACATGAAACATCACGCGAGATATCACGTGAGTCCTTGCAGGAATTTGAACATTATTTTCACAGTTTGAATGAATTTTCTCTTAGCTAGTCACTTTTAGTAGTGTTTCTAAACACTGAACTTGGAAGCTTTGCTACTAATTTAGCTAGCTAATCTGTTGCTGAAGCTGTTATTATGCATGCATGCATGCATGCAGTGTCTCCTATGTAATATAATACCTAACTGTGTGTTCTCTATTCAACAAAAAGTAGTGATATCCTGTGCCAAAAACAGCCCAGCTGTGAAAAAAGGCGAGCCCACGAATGCACAAGTACATGTTCATGGAGTAACCAAAAGACATGATATCAAAATCTGGCCAAGAAAGCATTTACAGTATAGGCACTTTTGTGCATTCATTTTCTATATGTTTCACATTATCACATCCAGCTAGCTGTACATGTGTGCTTGCAATATAAACAATACTACTGAGATGATAAAAGATGATTACACTACATTGTTACCAAAATTAGTTTAACTGAAAATTTACAATTGGTTTCTACTTGGCCATCTTTTTGCACTGTATATTAAAATAAAAAGATGGCCAAATAGAAACCAATTGTAAATTTTTAGTTAAATTAATTTTGGTAACAATGCAGTGTAATATCTTTTATCATCTCAGTAGTATTGTTTATATTGCAAGCACACATGTACAGCTAGCTGGATGAGATAATGTGAAGCATATAGAAAATGAATGCACAAAAGTGCCTATACTGTAAATGCTTTCTTGGCCAGATTTTGATATCATGTCTTTTGGTTACTCCATGAACATGTACTTGTGCATTCTTGGCCTCGCCTTTTTTCACAGCTGGGCTGTTTTTGGCACTGGTTTAATATAATAAAGCAATTAAGTGGCCACATATAAAAAATTAGCCACAAAATTATCTAAAATGGCTTCTCCATCACTTTCCAGCATGTTAAGTACCTCTAAATATAATTATTAAAATGCACTTCAAATTTATTGTAACTTTTGGAATTGTTTTATTGTGACTGCAAATTTTATTATAAGGAAATTGTGAAACAATACTATGGAGTGAGGTGATTGTATATAGTTACTATATAGCAGTATGAGCTACTAATATTATCACTTAGAATCCCCTTTTCAAGCAACATTCTAGAACCACCCTTTGCATGTGACTGATTTAAGAAAAAAAATTATCGTATATAAATACTGACTTCTTTTAATTATTAGAGTATCTTGCATCTTAATTGCAGATCTTGAGCATTCAGGAGCATGGTCATAATACCTCTGTTCTCTACAGCAAAACTGATCAGTATAAGAGCAGCTAGATCATTAGATACATGCTATTGCTATGTAGTAAAATATCAATAAATATTTTGAGTTATTTATTTTAGCTCATGTTTTTGAAATGGCAATTAGTATATATATAAAGCAAATGGGGTCAATGTTCATTAGTTCTTTCACCTATTACAGGTATAGGTGAATATGCCTGAGTGGTCTAGCTATACATGCTAGTTTATACCACTACTGTTTATGTATGTATGTATGCATGTGTGTGTGTGTGTAGTGTGTGTGTGTATGTATGTATGTATGTATGTGTGTAGTGTGTGTGTATGTATGTATGTATGTATGTATGTATGTATGTATGTATGTATGTATGTATGTATGTATGTATGTATGTATGTATGTATGTATGTATGTATGTATGTATGTATGTATGTATGTATGTATGTATGTATGTATGTATGTATGTATGTATGTATGTATGTATGTATGTATGTATGTATGTATGTATGTATGTACGTATACAGTATGTATGTATGTACGTATACAGTATGTATGTATGCACAGGGGCGTAGCCAGACTTTTGTGATACCAGAACAGACCTAGCTATAGACTGACTCCTGCTTTGGTAGGGTAAGACTAATAAAAGATGACTGGTTGCTGACAACAGCTTCCCTCTACCAACTATATATTGTATTCATTTATCACTGATAAAGTACATAAATCCTTACATAGCTTGCTACACTGCTTCTGTGAATACTGTGACTGCTTTATTAGAGTGATTCGTTGCTCTATTAGAGAATCTCTTTAAACAGTGCACAATTATTGATGCCTGGGCCTGGGTTGGGGTACCCGGGTTCTGGTTACATCCCTGTGTATGCATGTATGCCTTTATGTATGTATGTATACATATGTGTGTTTTATATAGGCATCCAGAAAGATATAATGCATGAGCCAGCACTCTTAGAACAAAGAAGTCAGCAAATTGCTAACAGAATGGAACAATACAAGTGGAAGGAGTATCCTAATTTGCCATCACATTTTGATGATACCATGCCATTTCCAATTGATGAGGAATTTCATCGTGTTAAAGAGGTGAATTTCCTAATCAATGCATTCCGAGGAATATTTTTTAATGGGGAAGTCACTACAGCTGCAGTGAGTGCTGTTGATAATGTCATCCAAAAGGCACTTGAAATTGAAAAAAGTACACTCACAACACCTAACAGTCTTTATATATTTGAACAGCTTCCTCAGCGATTACTTATCAAGCAAATTGAAAATAGGAAAAAAGATCCAGCAGAAGTTACCAAAGAAGATGGTCCAGAATTGATGATCTGTCAAGCACATCGCTGGATAACTGATGAGGAGTTCGGTCGGCAGATCCTTAATGGTGTCAATCCTGTGGTGATTCGTAGATGCTCTGTCCTACCTGACAACTTTCCTGTCACAAACGACATGGTTAAGGATTTGCTTGTGAGAAATATGTCTCTACAAGAGGAGATGAAGGTTTGTTAAAGAAATCTGTACATTGTAACGAAATATGATTAGATGGGAATTTTGACAATGGTTGAAAATTATTTATTTTTCATCATAAAACTGTATGGTAGAAATGCACACACTAATTGGCACAATGAATTATCACTTAAACTGATTCAAGAAATTACGCTTTGAATTAAAGCACAATTATAGTCTATTCACGTTCACCTGAGCCCTCGTTTCTTGTTAATAACTCTTGTTACATGGACCAACTGTCCAAAAATTCAGTAGTGCTGTGAAACCGTTTAAACACTATTCAAAAAGTGCTTTGATACGGGCAAGAACAAGTGAGCTATGAGGCTTTAAATATCCAATACATTTAGTATGGACGATTCAGGTGCGCAAACATGTTTACAACATGAAACAGCACAAAACCATTGCGAGTGAACATGTGTTCACTTCTTTGAATCTTTTGACATTACTATATTTGGTGGGGACTCGGGTGAATGTGTACCGACTATATTACCATCATTAATCATTAATATACATTACAACCAAGGATGCCGCGTACGTACCATCTAATAAGTTTTTCTAGTGGACAAATGTATGTGTGAAAATGAAACTGTGCATCACTTAATTTCTTGAGGTGACTAATATGCAACATGAGTGCAAGCATGCAAGATTAAAGTATGAGGTTTGGTCTACGTATTTCCTTGTACTTGTGATGAATTCATGTAGGTGGCTGAAGTTCAAGAAACAGGGTGGTTATTGTTGCCCAGTTCAGGTATGAATAACGAATAACGTGTAGTGTAGCGGTAAGAACAAAGGAATATGCAAAGAACTCTCGTATAAGATTGTCCAATCTTAAAAAGCTAGCAAATATTGCAAGATCATAAATGGAATTTGATACTATATTCAATTAATCTTGTTATAAAGATTTACACTACTCCTAACCTTATATAGATGTGTCATGACAACATATTGATTTAGATGGCTTCCTTGACTGTCTTGTGCTGCAGACTGAGTGGTATCCATGGCAAATCAGTCAAGTTATAAATGGGTGTGGCTTCAGTCAGGGTTAAACGTTATGAAAAATAACAGCCAAGAATTGGCTGTAGTGATGTTAATACCAATCATTGTTAATGATGTCATCATTAGCATTCACAATAGCATCATTACAGCCACCATCACTTTTGATTTCATAAATATTAACCCTAAAGCTGTTTTTAAGAATAAGAGGTTAAATTTGTGCTTCTAGTGATGATTTCCCTTGGTAAGCATTTTATTGTGATGTCCCCTTCTCCTATTAGCTTGTACTGTACAATTCAAGTTTACTTACATTTTTCATCATTGATGAACATTTAAACCATCACATCAAAGGAAAGAAATTAATGCCACTACAGGCTATTAGTCAAATGATCTCATGTGTCTGGTGGAATAAGGGATCATAAAAATGAAAAGCAAGGAAACAAGGGAGGTCATCAACACTGCAGCTATATAAGTATTTAAATCCTATACAGAGTATAGCAATGACTGAAGTAGGGATTAATGTACACTAGTATAGCTGCGGGTATAGGTGACCATATTTGTTTCATTGCTTTTTATTATTTATGATCACTGCTCAAGTATAAATTTTAAATTTCCCTTACACTTGTTTGTCCATATACTTTTTAATAACATAATTCATTACTGGTGCGGAACTAGTACAAACTGCAAAAGAGGAAAATTGGTATCTGACATTGCACAATTGAATAATGCATGCCCCAACTCTCAATTATTATCTTACTGATGACAATTATTGTGATAGCCAGCACTGAAGCCATGATGCATTATAGCAAATCATTAAAAACCTACGTGGTAGCGTGGTAGTGGAGGAAGACACAGGACACAAAGCAAGGTTTAGTCTATGATACATGCATTGTAGCTGGCAAAAAAGCATGACCCTGGCCAAATTGACGATGAACACTGAAGAAATCAAGACCACACTCTTAACCATAGTCAAGTTAAGACATCAATCAATCAGTCCGGCAGTCAGTCAGTGAGGCAATCAGTCAGGTAGTGAAAAATGTCGTTAAATTGTATTGTTTAGAATTCCTCAAACTTCAACAAGTTTGACACTGAAATTTGATTGGCTGAAAATGTGATCTCTAAATCCCATGGTACCACATTAGATACCCCACTCTGAGGGAATAAGAAACATGGCAATTACATGCATATAACAATGTATGGGCATTTAAATGGATGGTAACAGCCATACTGAACAAGAGGGAGGTGTAACACACTCATTTGTTTTTAAAGCTACTTTTCATCTAAGCTACAACAATGAGTCGCATGTAATCTAAATTGATTAGACTTCAAAGCACATGGTTCTACGTAATTAGTAACTTGTAGGCCTGTGTTGTGGCGCCCAAGCGCAATGAACTTTCTACTACAGGGCATAAATTACACAGAACCCTGTGCTTCGAAGTCATATTATTATTATATAGAACTTGTTGGAAGTATTTGTGGCAACCCTCAATACACAATATTAGGTTTGGTGATGTCTAATCAAAACTGCCAAGCTGTAAAGTGAGGCCGGGTTTGATGATAGTTTTATGCATACAAACCCAAATCTTTATGATCCCTATACTATATTGTGTACCGTACTGCATGTTACAGACATAATCAATGCATTACAATGTTGTGCAACTCTTTGTTCACTTGTAGAGTGGCCATGTGTACATTTGTGACTTGAGTGAAATAATGGATGGCGTGCCATGTAGAGATGGATGCTATTGTGCTGCTCCAATCTGTTTGCTATATGTAAACAAATTAATGAAGTTGGTGCCGATTGCCATTCAGCTGAAGAAGACACCTGGTCCAGATAACCCAATATTTCTACCCTCTGATCGTTGGTTTGACTGGGTACTAGCAAAAATGTATTTCAGATCTGCTGATGCACAGGTACAATATATACATATACACACAATGGATGTTACTGAAAACTTGTTAGTGCAAACCATGATTCCAAGATTATCAAGGGTGAATCCAGAATTTCACAAAGGGGTGCTAAAAATTATTTGCAGTGGGGAAAGAAGCCGGTTGGTTACTAGAAAGAAAAATTAGAAATTAAAAAAGTAATGGA
Source organism: Dysidea avara (assembly GCF_963678975.1). Lineage (NCBI taxonomy): Eukaryota > Metazoa > Porifera > Demospongiae > Dictyoceratida > Dysideidae > Dysidea > Dysidea avara. The sequence goes on along the minus strand of NC_089272.1, from coordinate 8,254,061 downwards.
ACAAGGGAATAGCAAAAAAAATAGTGAAGCAAGAGTCTAGAGGTTGCCTATACCTGCAGATATACTAATGGATATTTAATCCCTATACTTCAGTCTGTTACCATGACTAGGGATTAAATGTCCATTAGTATATCTGCAGGTCTAGTCAACTTCTCTTGTTTCTGAATCACTACAGTTTTGCTACTCCCTTGTTTTTCATCCCTAATCCAACTTTTAATGATCCTACTTGTTTGCTTGCTTTTATATAATAGCTAATAAACTCGGCATTAAAAGAAAGAATGGTACCAGGCATGCCATAAAATTAGCTTCAAAAATAAACTTTGTATCTAAACGTGCATCCCACCAATAAAGTGTGGTGGCCATTATGTTTCAGCTATGTTCTGTCCATTTACACAGTGATGCAAAAATGAAGAACAGTACGAGAAGTGTCTCTGCAATCACTGTGGAAAAATATGGGCAATAATAAGTTTAATAGCCACCGCATCCACAGAGAAGCCGTACTGTGCTACCAGAAATTGACACCTGGAGTTTGTCAGCTAAACGCAATGGTACACAAAGGAGGAAAAGGGCAAGTCCATGATGCATGTGCTATATGTACTGCGGTTGGCAAAAAGGTATGTCCTGGAATGAAGCGGCATCGAACAGTATTAATCAAGCCTGTAGCCTTGAGTTATGCTTGGCTGAAGGAAGAATTTAGTCCGTTGGTAGAAAATTTAGTAGAAATTCCATAAACTTTTTGGAAATGTTTGGGGCCACTCTGAAGGCATTTTGGGCTTGGCTAAATACTGCCTAGCTGTTTCTAAGGAATTGTGAGGCTGTTTTTTTGAGTAATTTTGAAGGGCGACAAAGCCCAAAACTCCATGATTCCTAATATACAGTATGATAATGCTCTGGGGGCCTTTTAAACTACTATTTCCCTACCATAAGTGATAGTGATTCTATAGTGTGCCCACCCCTGATGAAATATCCTTAGAAACTGTCCATTTTCTGTAAATTGAATTATGCAACTACACCCAGCAGTGTGTGACAAGTAGCATGGAAGATTTTAGGATTAAGACCCATTGAAATTCTTAACCATATATACTGATTTGTAGGCTGTAGGACCAGGTGTCCTACAAACCTTTTGCTGTAAATAAAGCCTTGATAAATACATAAATAAATAAATACTCCTACTCTTACATTAGTCCTGCACCCTTTTCCTTAACTACATAGTATTGCAGAGTGATGGTGATCATGATGTGACTCACAGTGTTTATTTCAGTCTAATTTGTTACCAAATTTAGTCTCAGAAGGAAAATTTTATCTCAAATACAAGGAAAACTTTTTGTATGGAGCTCTGATTGATCAAGCATGCAATTTCTGGTAGCAGGGGCTGCAAGGAATTCTGCTGATATATATATATATATACTTGAAGCATGAGGATTGCAGGCCCTCGTGCTTCAAGTGCTAAGGGTGTATATATCAGTAAAATCTGGCACAGATATGATATAAGTGGTGCTAGTATTTTAAAATAATTATTATTAATTTAAAAATGAAGTAGGGATCTACGTATGCAATAAAAAGTAGTGAAACAAGAAATGAATGATGGTATTACAGCATAGTTCAATGGGAAAGTTTCTACTTTGGAATTGAACAAAATTATAGCTAATTTGCCAAAGAAGGGACTTTCCCACTGAGCTACAGTATGCTGTAATACCATCATTTGCCACTTGTTTCACTGATTTTTATTGCATAGATCCCTACTTCATTTTAAAATTAAAGTGCTAGTTTTCTGTTGTTACAGTAGCACAGCTAGTTACAGTGTAACTTGTGACTATTCTATTAAAATATCTGTCATGTGTATGTGCTAATATTGTATTCTTCCTTGTTGATAAAAAATTATACATGACTGTTGGATTAACCTTTTGGAGTTCCGACGAGTATAGGCCCTCTGCGCCTTGTCGTTTCTTTAATCTTGAATCAGGTTGGCTGCTTGTCTTCTTCTTCATCCAACGAAACTGTATCAAGGCATTAATTTTTTGTATCAACACTTTCTTTCAACAGCATATTTATATGCCACCGAATTATGTCAGAGCTGGATTTCAGAAGTGCTTCAGTCCCCACACTACTATAAGAAGTATGTTAGTTGGATATCTGCAATTTTACACCTGATTGGGATCCCGCCGGTTTGCGATAGGTTCGCATCAAAATTAATAAAGATCTAGGTGGACTAATAGTGATACAGTGCAGAGACCACATCTCTTAACAACATTAAACAAGATGACCTCAACCCTTATTGGTCTAGCTAGCTGTACACCTCTTGGTTGACTCTAATAGAACACAGTCTATATCACTCTAGGAACACTCACCTGATAGGTAAAAGAACTACAGAACACTCAGCCAGCTTCTTTTATATCATGATCAAGAGTGGTTTAAATAGCGTGGGCTAATAGCCTACAGAACATTGTTCATACGTCATTATCCTTTACACACAATGTCAGAAAAATTGCAATTGTGGGATCTAGATTTTTAGTTTACCGCATTAAGCTTGCTAACTTGGCTATTGGGACAGTAAGTAAGTTAATATAAAATATTATGTTAAGCCTTAGGACTATAAGTCTCTCACCTATTTAAATCTAGTTGTCCACTGAGCATTGTTCTGTGGCCTGCTCAATGGCTGGCATGTGGTGGGTAGTAGGCCTGAGCCTATTATGCTCAAAAGTTTACCTATTATTCTTTCCAGAATTTCTCAAAAAATTCTCCTATTATTCTTTTTGTTATTCTTGTATCCAGCCTATTATTCCATAATTATTCTCATTCAGTATTATATCTGGCTAGTCGCTTAGTTTTCAAGATGCTGCTATAAGTAGTTTTGTCCGAATTATTAATAGCCATATATGAAGCATTCCACCTTACACATCATTTTTCTATCCATAATAGTTACAGCAGACTTAAAATAGCTATCTACAGTAATAATTCAAGTGTATTTAATTATTAGTGTATTATAATTAATAATATGCTATAACTAAGTTAGGTAGATAATAATGCTCAAAGACTTGAAGAAGATACACTGGCATAAGATATATATATATATAAGATGTACAAGTTTCAAAATTGCAGATAATCATATGCAGTTAAATCCCTGATGCTGGCTGCAGATTGTTAACATAAAACGATCTGACTGTTCTATTAGAGTATTTGAGCGTTCTATTAGAGTATATCGATCTTTTAGAGGTTTTTCAGCTCCTTTCAGCCAGCACTCCTGTCAGCTTTATATCATTTGTAGTAACTTAACTCTTTCTTCTAGGTAATCAAGAAGAGACACGTCCCCTAATTCCACTGATTATTCCCGTGGTCGTCCGATTATTCTAAAATTATGCCTGTAACCATCCTATAATTCCGGAATTAGCTATTCTCACGAAATTGGTGACCTATTATAGGGTCCGCAACGCGAAAAATTGGTATCCTCCAATCAACTACCTAACTATTGTCATGTGTTAGGCTAAGTGTAACTTGAATAACACCAGTGTGGCAGCCAAGTTTGTCACTTTCTTCTGGTAGAAAACGATACAAATGTCTTAAAATCACGTGATTTTTCGTTGCAGCAGTTCGTAGGGTTCTTCGTATGCCACGATATTCACTCTCAACATTGTTCAAGTAGTCTATCATCAACTCAAAGTATTGGTGGTTTGATTTTATTGGTCAGTTTCTGGTGGCAGCACGATCTGTGCAGCTTTTTGGTGACAGACAAAATGTTTCTTGCTCTGGAGCACAGGACAAGCAGAGCAGCAACTGTGCCGTGGGTCAGCAATGACCAGTACTAGGTAAAGTATCTGCATGCGGAGTATGGTTATAATTGAAGCTTGCTGGCCATCTGGCTGAGCCATCTATATGCTGAAATTCGGCCAAAATGACGCGATTTTTGCAAACAAATACCAGAATGGTTGATACATCAGTGAGACAGTCTCCAACAGCAAGGATGCGAAGCTTATAAACACCTAGCAATACGGCTACCTCGCCCAGTAAACGCATAGAGCAATCCAATGCATGAAATAGACACTCAAGTGATCGAAATTCAAATCGCGGAAATGCCCATGAAATTGCTTTCATTTCTGAATAGGAACCATGCAGTGTGCTCCTTTTGTGATTATTTGTGTTAATTGTTCACTCAGGCGTGGTCTGGGCCAGTGCAGGTGTGTTTTATGCTGTGATGACATCATAGGGAGAGTCTCAGACTGCTGGGCTAATCGAGATGTTGAACCTAATGCACACAAACTGATTGTCACTTGATTCCAAGTGATTTTAATGTCATTGGAATAGATTATGGTTGTATTTTTCGAGATTTGAATATCGATCACGTGAGTGCCTATTTCATGCATTGGATTGCTCTATGAGTTTACTGGGCGAGATTGCCGTATTGTTAGGTGTTTATAAGCTTCGTATCCTTGCTGTTGGAGACTGTCTCACTGATGTATCAATCATTCTGGTATTTGTTTGCAAAAATCGCGTCATTTTGGCCGAATTTCAGCATATAGATGGCTCAGCCAGATGGCTAACAAGCTTCCATTATAACCATACTCCGCACGTAGGTACTTTACCTAGTACTGGTCATTGCTGACCCACGGCGCAGTTGCTGCTCTGCTTGTCCTGTGCTCCAGAGCAAGAAACATTTTGTCTGTCGCCAAAAAGCTGCACAGATCGTGCTGCCACCGGAAACTGACAAATAAAATCAAACCACCAATACTTTGAGTTGATGATAGACTACTTGAACACTGTTAAGAGTGAATATCGTGGCATACGAAGAACCCTACGAACTGCTGCAACGAAAAATCACGTGATTTTAAGACATTTGTATCGTTTTCTACCAGAAGAAAGTGACAAACTTGGTTGCCACGACGGTGTTACTCAAGTTACACTTAGCCTAACAGGTGACTATAGTTAGATAGTTGATTGGAGGGTATCGATTTTTCGCGTTGCGGATCCTACCTATTATTCTCAAGACTATGCCGGCATAATAGGCGCAGGCCTAGTGGGTAGAAATACACATTCACGCATTTCCCAAACAGTTATCAAACAGTACGACCATACTGTTTATGTAGGGATCCCCCTGAAAATGACACATGCTGCCTAAAATGTCACCTTTAAAAATCATCCTAGAGACATCTTACACCATGAAAATCACCTTTATGGAATAATAATTATTAGTTCATCTAACATGAAATACTACATTAAAAACAAGAAAACACTTACCGGTGACTAGATATAGAATTTAAAAAAACCTCCAAAACTTGTCTCCCTCACTCACTCACTGACCACAGTCGCAAGCCTAGAGCCCAAATGAAGCAGCACACGATCACCATTTTACGCCACAACAACAAACTCACTGTCAGTGCCTTTAGGGGTTCTGACGAGTGTATGCCCTGTGTGCCTTGTCTTTCCTTTTATCTTCAATCAGGTTGGTTGTCTTCTTCAAGCATCAAAACCATACCAAGGCGTTAATTTTCCATATCAACACTTTTCTGTAGACACCACAAAATCATTTCAGAAAGTGCTTATGCTGCTGAAAGAGTGGGGAGCTTATAATTTCAAGTGTTGCATGTGAAACATTAAGGCTGCTGAGTTGTCACTTTGACTTTTGCCAATGCCTGGACTGCAGTTGATGAAGAGATTTCTTAATAGATGGACTGATACTTGACAGCTTGTTCTTCTGAACACACTGACTCAGCCGGATGGCGAGATCAGCGAGTGATTGGATAGAACTCAAGCGGAAATTGTATTATTTCATCCTGTTAGTCGAGACTAAGCTCCAGACAACTGAAAGGGCCTGTTTGTTCGAACAACTTCCAGACTAGGTGAATAGAATGCGGACCATCGTTGACAGGTCATAGATCTGAGCGCCACTGCTACTATGATCAAAGGTAAGATATGAACGCTACTACGGGCCTATGTGCTTCCAATTTTGGCACAGTACGTACTTCAATAAGCTCTACACATAATTAATATCTAGCTCACTAGTTACACTATAAATAGCTGTGCTACACAGAAGGTGATGGAGGGGCAGGCATGCCCCCACGAAACGCTCAAAATCATTCATGATTGCAAAAAGGGCTAATGACCCAATGGTGGGCTAGCCAACATACGGTGTTGTATTATTACAGCTCACACAACTAGCTACGTAACTACTTCAGTACTGATTGTTATCTTTTATCAATGATTCAATGGAGGTATATTCGTCGAGCATCATCGCACGTGCCACAACTGTACTCCAACAAATTCATCCACAGTCCGGTAGAGCTATATTGTTAATTTTAGTGCTAATACAAGTTACTTTACGTTAACCACAGCTTGTGTTGCAGTTCTAGCACACTGCTGACAGGATGACATGTTCACTCACTTCACTCGGCGAAATTCAAATGCCACGTATTGCATGAAATCCCACCAGTCTTTCTTGTTAGAAGAACTTGTAAGCTTGTGACTGATCCAGGCCCGTAGCCAGGGGGGTTCTGAAGAGCCGCCCTCTTGGAATAGGCCGACTACACTGGCAGCACTGCCGTACAAAGATCTAGTGTGATCGACTCGAGAAAATAAACTTGATACATTCCACACTTTATGACCTCATAGGCAGTAGGTTCTTAGCGTCATCTGGCCTCCTTTGTCACTTGTGAGTTGTGACTCCTGCCGCGGCGAGGTCCTTTGAGCGGGTCACTCCTTAGATTCGAAAATGCTCTATCACGTGAGTAATCTAGGCTAAAATAATATAGAAGTGCGTCTCTAATATTTTCGTTCGGTGGATTCACGAGCGAGTTGAATGTTGTGCGTGCACATTCACTAGCAACCCCTGGTGGTACCACGTAGTAGCACACATAATTTAGTCATTTGCGAGTCAGTTTAATATTGGTAAGCTTGTGACGGAGGTTTTTTTTTGAAAAAACCACTACGGTGATGGGGGGGAAAATGCCTCCCCTTGCCCCCCCTTGGCTACGCCTCTGGTGCTACAACAATAAACTAAATAAACTAGTATTTGTAAAAAAATTTAATAATGATGTAGGGATCTATGCAATAAAAAGTAGTGAAACAAGAGATGAATGATGGTATTGCAGCATAGCTCGATGGGAAAGTCCCTATTTAGGTACATTTTGCTCAATGCCTTTCCCATCGAGCTATGCTGTAATACCATCATTCATCTCTTGTTTCACTACTTTTTATTGCATAGACCCCTACATCATTTTAAAATTAATTTTTTGAAAAGACTATTTTACTGATCATTCATTGTTCAGAAAATATGGCTAGTCAAAACTTAGTAGTTACATTGAGCCTTAAATCCAAACCCACAATTAAATGCTCTATGTCACTCAACAGTCAAAGCATATTGTATCTTTAAACTGGTTGGGCATCAAATTGATGAGCTAAGCACATTCCTATGATGTTGTCCAGGCAATATGCACACCTTTGAATGCCCACACAAAAGTGGTATAAATATTTCTGTAATGCCCTTACATTTACAGTCTTCAGATTTTCGATGATTCAACCCAGTGTTTTCTGGGGCTGCATTTGTATAAGTGTACATTGGATGATGTCATTAAAAGAATTGTAATTAAGCAGTAAAAGTTGGGTAACTGATACTCACTTGCAATGTCTGATATAAACTATATTTTTCAGATATACACACTGTGTTTGTGAACTGTGTATTAAATATGTAATAATGGCTATTTATTTAAACAGTTCCATCAGGTGAGCACCCACTACATTGCCTGCCATGCCACAATGGAAGCATATGGTGTAGCCACAATGAGGAATATTCCAGATGCCCATCCTTTATTCAGGCTGCTTGTTCCACACTTCCGCTACACCATTGGAATCAACTATGCTGCCAGGAAAGCCCTAATCAATAAAGGTGGTATTATAGATAAAGCATTTTCTGTTGGTGGAAAAGGAAAAGAATTACTGTTCAAAAGAGCTGGCAAGATTTTTGATGTAAGGGGAGCTGACGTTAAAGAAAATGTAAAGAAACGTGGAGTTGATGATCCAAATCTTCTTCCAAACTATTACTATCGTGATGATGGTATACTGATTTGGGATGCCATTGAGTCTTATGTCAGAGATATAATTGCCATTTTCTACAAGTCAGATGATGATGTGAAAGAGGATATTGAAGTGCAGAACTGGGCCAATGATACTCATCTTCTTGCCTTCCCAGGAGACAATGGTGCTCCTGTTGGTCATGGATTTCCTGATAAAATGGAGTCACGTGAAGACCTTATTTACTACTGCACCTTGATCATGTTCACTGGCTCTGCTCAACATGCTGCTGTAAATTTTGGGCAGTTTAGTATTGCTGGCTTTGTACCTAATTCTCCTTATGCTCTGAGAAAAGAACCACCAAGTGAGAAAGGTAAAACCACTTTCGAAGATATTTTGGAGAGTCTCCCCTCTGTATTCACTGCTGGTCTTTCTATTGGAATAGTATATGCCTTAGCTCAGTATAGCAATGATGAGGTAAGCTTTCTTTGTAAACTAATAATAATATGCCTACACCAGTACGATCTTCAGTATTTACCATATATTATATTATGTGTAATGACAATACTGTTTGCAGATGTTCATGAAAGAATATCCAAACTGCTGGACCTCAAAAGAATGTCGAGCAGCAACCAATTTGTTTAGGAGCAAGATGGAAGACCTTGACGAAAAGCTGAAGAAGAGGAATGATGAAATAGAGATTCCATATTCCTATCTGATGCCCAGTTGGATTCCCACAAGCATAACTATTTGATCAGTTAACTTTGATTTTTTTTCTGTAGCATATAGCTAGGTTCTTGACACAAACTTTTTACATGCACATACATGCACTAGAGTAATAGAAACTAGGCAGCTATATACATGCTAACTTAATACATATTATGTATGCATGTATATTAATTGCTATCACATATCTCCTCTGCTGCACGTTTTAGAGTACTGCAGACCTTATCAGTGATGGATATAGATATTCTCAGAGGGGGTTTCAGGTTTAGACACCTGGGATATCCTTATGTGGCCATAGTGGAAGTCACTCAACAAGTGTACATGTGTGAACTGCACTCAGCATTGGTAAAGTTGTTTGTTGACCACAGGTAGGGACCCGCCCATTATGCTCATAATTTTACCTATTATGCTATGCTGCAATGCTCAAAAATTTACTTATTATGCTTAAATTTATGCTCAATACTTACCCATTATGCTCAAATTATGCCCAATTATTTATGCCTCAGTTCTCATGCTCTGCTAATAATTTCCAATTTATGGATAAATAGCAAGTGGCTGCAGCACGAACTTACTTGTCAAAGTGCATATCACAGAAAAGATCGATATAATCTAATAGAACAGTCAGCTATATGATTGTTCTATTAGAGTTACTGACTGTTCTATTAGAGTATATCGATCTTTCTGTGATAGCTATTTTGATAAGCAAGAATTCATACTATTACACAAATATTCTACCTATTATGCTAGCATTATGCTCAATGCTTTCAGACACCTATTATGCTCATAATTATGCCAGCATGATCGGTGGGTCCCTAACTACAGGGTTTATATGTAGTGCAAAATAACCTTTAGACAAATCGGTACAGCAGTAAGATACCAACTCTCAAAGCGGTCAGTGGTTCGATTCACGCTGTATAGCATTTTTTGGCTTTACTGTAGGAACACATTTCTATGAAGTGTGATGCCTATTAGAGTACTTCACTCTACTAAATAATTCGAGGGGTAAAATTTTTGAGGTTGAGCAATGTTGCTAAAAGAAAAGAATTGTGGATTTGCAAGCACTCCCAAAGTGTATTAGACAATATGAAGGTCTAAATATTTCAAGATAAATTTTCACTAGTAACCCCCAATCAGCAAAAACTTTTCTCCTCGAAATATTTAGGCTATATAGCTACAGTAGAATAATTACATTGATCCAGGTTTTTATCACAATATAAAGATTGGTAGCAACATGTCACAGATAAGATAACACAAACATCACTGTACTGCTGTACGAGACATGTCATTTACAGAACAAAATGATATGCTGCTAAATTTATTTGGAGGGGCCTCCTTAGACTCCTTAATTTTATTTTCCATGGTATAATAAATCTGAAATTTCACTCCAACAATATTATTTGAGATAGTATTACTGGTCAAGTTTCAAACTAAAAGCATTTTTCTGATTTTTCTGTATAGGTTTAGATCATCATAATTTACTTTAGAAACATAATGTGGCTGTGTGTGAAAGACCCATTATTGGAGAAAATGTAGATTCCAGGCTGTGTGGCTCCTTTCTACACTTGCCTAAAATCAAGAATGTAAGCTGTCTAGAAATCAAGTCACAATTGGTTTGGATTGTTTGTGTTTGATATGGAATTTTGGTGACCAGCTTCTGTGCTAGGCACCAGCCTATTATGCTTTTAAATTGCTATACTGCAGGCGCAGTGCTCAAAATTTTTGCCTATTATGCTCATAATTATGCTCAAACGTTTTGCTACAGTTCCCATGTTTTGTTACTTGGGTCATTCCATACCAAATCAACATGAAATTGACATGACCTCTTCGGATTTCTTTGTAATTTGCTACACATAAAGGGTCTATTGAGTAACTAAGTCACACCAAATTTCAACCCATTCTACTAATTACCTTTGGAGATATGACCACTTAAAAGTTGATTGAAAAGCTTCTTGCAACATACAAGCTAACACAAAATTCCCAATAACGTGTGAATGATGCAATGTATAAAGTTGTAGTTCGTTTTATCAAATCCAGCATTAATTGCTCTTTCTGATGATATATAGGTTTTTATGATTGCATAAAGTACAGGGTCAAACCACAAAAAAGTGATATTTTCTTTGATCTCAATTTTCAAAGAAACGGTAGTTTTAATTAGCTTCATATTCTGTGTACAAGTTGTGTATATGCACACCTATCGTAGGTAAAAGTTTCAAGCTGGGACTGCAATTACAGTAGTAATGATGGGACCAAAATGGTTTTATAACGTGAACTGGTTGAGATCCATGTACTATTTCTTTTTTCCTGTCTGCATAGTGCTCTGTCTTAATTGTTCAACCTTAAAGCTACATGATTAGTCTAATCTTCCAAAACAATAATTTGTAATTTCAGCCTAAGTAGTTGTATTTACTCTATACACTTCACCAAAATTTTTACTTGTTGACTTGTTGTATTGTCTACAAATCTATTGGAAGTTCTTTACAGTTAAAGAACTTCAATGGAAATCTAAAGGCTCTGTTAGACACCACTATTACCATCTTTTACCATTGGATACATTGTCAGTTGCATATAAAAACACAGAATAGTGTGTACTATCTGCCAGTTTTCGTTTAATACTGTGTGAACATATGGCACAAAAGCACTGGATAAATAGTTGTTGCAATCCTTTTAACAACCCAAGGCACAAGAAGACAAGTTTAAGGCCAGTTTTACCTTGGATGTGTGAGAAGATTGCTACTCTCACCCTTGATCAGAAGATATGTGATGGCTGTAGAAAGAAACTTTCAGAAATGGAGACAGTACAAGAAGAATCAAATGATGAAGACACTTATGATTATCAGGATCTGGAGAGTGTTAACAAAGGTTTATCTATCATTGGAGAATCACCAGTCATAAAAAGTAGGCTACAAAGTACACGCTACCCTAACGAAAAGCTAACTAAGATAAAAAGTGCTTTTGTGAAGTCCATGCATATGTCTGAGGATACTGATGATGAAAGTGATATGATCAAGCAGTTAAAAGTAAAGTTCCATGAAACCCAAGAGAAGAGTGTTAAGGTACAAATTTTAACCGTTCTTCCTATGAGTTGGAGCATCAAAAAGATTGAAAGTGAATTTAAGGCTTCCAATTACATGGTTCGAAAGGCTAAAGCCTTAGTTAAATCAGGAGGTATTTTGTCCACGCCAAACCCAAATCATGGTCATGGTTTGAGTAATGAGACAATTACAATAGTTCAAAACTACTATGAGTCTTATGATATTAGTCGAGTAATGCCTGGAAAGAAAGATTGTATTTCTGTTAAAGTTGATGACAGAAGAATTTTAGTTCAAAAGAGACTATTGTTAGGAAATCTGAAAGAAGTTTACCAACAATTCAAAGATCAATTTCCAGCTGAAAAGATAGGATTTTCTAGGTTTGCTGAACTTCGCCCAAAGCATTGTGTCTTGGCTGGAGCTAGTGGAACACATGCAGTATGTGTATGCACTATCCACCAAAACACAAAATTGATGATGGTTGCTGGTAAACTGGCAGAGCTTACAGCTGGTAGGGAGTTGCATTTACAGCATTATTACCACTGTATTGTACTAGTCATATGTAATCCTCCACAGCCTGCTTGCTACTTAAGGATTTGTCAGTTTTTCCCAGGAATCTCACAGCTCAAAGATTACCTGAATGAAGTAACGGATGACAATTACATTGACAGTATCCAGTACAAACAATGGGTGTCTGTGGATAGATCAACACTAGAGACAATTACTAAATCAGCAGATGATTTTGTAGATTCATTTTGTGATCAGATTAAACTTTTGATACCCCATTCATTCATTACTAAGCAGCAATCTCTGTTTCAAACAAATGTTATGTCAAGCCTGCTTCCAGGACAGCTTATAGTAATTGGCGATTTCTCAGAGAATTATTCTTTTGTGTTACAAGATGCAGCCCAAGGATTCCATTGGAACAACTCACAGGCGACAATACATCCATTTGTTGCCTATTACAGAGAATCGGGAAAGCTAGAACATATCAGTTATGTTGTTATATCTGATTGCTTACATCATGACACAATTGCTGTGCATTTATTTCAAAGGAATCTTGTACAATTTCTTCAAGAAAAATTTCTAAGCATAGATAAAATACTTTATTTTTCAGATGGATCTGCAGCTCAATACAAAAATCACAAAAACTTTGTAAACCTTTGCCATCACAAGGAAGATTTTGGATACAAGCTGAATGGAATTTCTATGCTACATCACACGGCAAGGGACCGTGTGATGGAATCGGTGGTACTGTAAAACGTCTCACTGCTAAGGCGAGTCTGCAAAGAGCATATCATTCCCAAATTATGACTCCTCGTCAGCTATTTGACTGGGCAATTGAGAACATAGAAAGGGTCCATTTTAAATACTGCACAATAGATGAGTACAGACGAGAAGAGATCATCCTAGAAGAAAGGCTAAAAATAAGTAGAACTATACCTGGTACACAGAAACTTCACTGCTTTATTCCTCTAAGCAGTGTTAAAATTTTAACAAAGATGTTTTCAAATTCAAGTGTTGCTAAAGAGGAAAGAGTTACTCGTTTAAATAAGACTGAAATTGCAATTGATGACATAAAAGGATTTGTCACAGCTGTGTACGAAGGTGAATGGTGGTTGGGTTGTGTTGTTCACATAAATCAAGATGACAAAATAGTTTAATTCCTCATAGTCCATCACAATCATATAAGTATCCAGTAAAAGAAAGAATTATTACAGTGTCTACTGATGACGTCCTTACAATAGTTGATCCAAGAACCAGTTCTGGAAGAATTTACACTATTTCAAAAGAGGAAACTAAGACAGTATTACAGCAGTTAAAGTATAAGTTAAAAACTTCCAATTAATTGTGGTGTCCATATAAGTTTGTAAATATATAAAGTAGCTAATTGACTTGATAAGAGATTTAGTTCACAAATGTATGTTCTACTTATTGTCCCAACTTGGAACTTTTTCATGAGAAAGTTGTATATGTACACAGCTTGTGTACGAAGTATGAAGGTAATTAAAACTACAGTTTCTTTGAAAATTGACATCAAAGAAAAAACCACTTTTTTGTGGTTTGACCTTCTACATTGTACAATTATAAAAAACTATATATCAGCAGAAAGAGAAATTAATATTGAATTTGATAAAGCAAACTGTGGCTTTACACATTGAACTATTCACAAGTTATGGGAATTTTTGTGTTAGCTTGTATGCTGCAAGAAGTTTTTCAATCAACTTCTGAGTGGTCATATCTCCAAAGGTAATTAGTAGAATGGGCCAAAATTTGGTGTGACTTAGTTTCTCAATAGACCCTTTATGTGTAGCAAATTACAAAGAAATCCGAAGAGGTCATGTCAATTTCATGTTGATTTGGTATGGAATGACCCTTGTGTCATTCTAGTGTAGTTGAAAGCTAGCCAATAGTTAGAAAGGAAGTACTGTAGCCACATAGTTCATATTTAGAAACTTTCTTACAGCGACATATACACCACTGTAGTTGCAAGTGTATAAAATTTTTACATTAGTTTTACATACAAAAATTATTTTACAACGGGAAAGTAAAACTAGTATACAGCTTGTAACCGTGACAACCAGTTCAAATTTAATGACGTCACATCACATTACAACCATACCCACCTAACATTCCAACAGTCAGGAAGTACCTCAGGTTACTCCTTTCAGCTAACTGACCACTGTATGGAAAATAATTCACCGTGACTATTAACTGGGGATAGTGCATTAACATGGTCCCAAGAAACAACACATTAATACCACTAACACACGTCTACATAGTACACCTTGGACCAACCAATAGTATTGTGATTATCATTTCCAAGTCAGTTAATGTACTATAAGGGACTTTTGGACCTTAACTAAGTGTCTGGGGATTATACAAGCGTCCTCAAGTGTCCACATTGACAGGTTCCAGTGTTATTAGATGATGACTGTAATTGTCAATCATAAAATTAACAGCCACACTAGTGTTAATACAAACTAGAACTTTCCCCAGCAAAATAAAGTAGAGCGGTAAAACTGTCAATATGCTACCAACATCAAAGTCAATTCATTAATTATATGCATTCTTTTTACCACATCAAAAGAGTTTTGAGTAAAGTAGAGCAGTGCTGCACCACTCCACTGCTCTTAAGGGAAGCCCCTGCAAACATTGTCACTTTAAAAGTCCGAGTATAGAGATGCAACAATGCAATGATAGTTTGAAGAAATACTGTAGTATAGGAAATTTGGAGTACACATAGGAACAAATAGGAAACTTGCTATTCCCCAAAGATGACAGCCTACACATCAGCATACAGACCATACTATGGGGGTACAATCCGTGTACAGCAGGCACGTCATATGTAGCAGTAAAATTGTATGTGAGCAAATAGAAACATATTCAGCCAAAATATACAGGGCTATGCAATAAACAATATTTTCCATCCATTTAATGCTCACCTGAAGAACATAGCGATAGCATAGGAGAACAGCCAGGCATAGTCCAGCGTCCCCAACAATGTCTTACCATCACTGGAGTCTGTAATACAGTGTGTATAAGTAGCTTACACATATGCATTTCATGGAATGTATGTATGTATGTATGTGTACATTTCAGAAGTAGTGCATTCTAGTTATAATCTACTCTCAGTAAAGAGTCCAAACTATTCAACTTTAAAACAACTGATGTCACCCTAGAACCAATACTTAATGCAGGTAGCTTCATTTTATACAGATAGTCTTAGAGTGCATGTGTAGTATGGTATGTGTGCACTTTATGTGTACCTAAATACACATACAGTTACCTGTATGTACTGTGTATAGAGTCTGGCTGTTAGACGCATGCATTCATGCAGTGTACACATCACGGCAAGATTGTAGTCAGTCATGTTCTATCACTATTTGCTAAGGATGCAATGACAAAAGTACCATAGGGCCCCGTACGAACACAAGCATACTAGTTCAGTTACAAAAGCATTCAGAAACGTAAGTTGTTCAATATAAAGTTATTATTCAATTACATACTATAGTGCCCCTGTGACAAACACCTTAATAGAACAGTCATTTTCAATTCAGATAATCCTATGTACCCAGCATAACCATATGGGCAGGGATTTTTCCCCCAGTTTTTAATGTGCAGATTTTTCACCAGTATCCTTCCCTCTGGTCCCAGCAATTATGATCTGAGTACCACATATGATTTGATCTGCTTGATCAATGGACTTTATCCACAATGACGTCATGAGCACAAGATGGTCGTGTTATTTGGGGTACTAATGTACACACGCCTATGGAGAAATTCTTTTGATTAATCATATTTCAGCCAGGGAAGAAGATATTGAGCTCTAAACAACAGGTATGGTTACAAGATCGTACAACAAATGATTTGTATCGCATACCAGGAATTTTTCGAGATAATGCTTGTTTTCAATAGTTTTTGTTACTTTATACCCATACCTGTTGGTTACTCCTCGGTATCTTGCTTCACGAGTGAAATATGATCAATTAAAACAATTTCTCCATAGGCGCCTGTACATTAGTACCCCAAATAACGCGGCCATCTTGTTGCTCATGACATCATTGTGGATAAATTCCATAACAGTAGTTATGTTCAGACATCATCTTAGAACTTGTTCTAATTATTTCAAGCACCGATACATGTACTCACCAAATGGTTCCCATCCTCTACAATGGTTAGAAGGGTTAGCACATTCTTCATCACTCGAGTTACAGTCTGGGTGTAGTGTACTCTAGACAGTGACACAAAACAGATTATATAGTACTGTAACACACAGAAGTGTACTGCACATGTGACCCACAAGCAATCAAGATAAAAAGTATCTTAAATAGGATTTGTGAAAAGGGTACATGTATATTCACTTTTCCACCTACAGAGGTATGACGATTCATAACTACAGTGTGTATGATCTGTTCTTGAAAATTTGGTTACATCCTGTAGTTCAGTGAGTGACATAAGAAAACTTGTGATAGATCTTAATTTATACGTCAAAATTCTGTTATTCAGTAAAGCATCGGAGTATCTTGTTTGCCTAAATATCTGTCTTGTTTCTGTAGTTCATTTCTATAGCCCATAAGGCATACATGTTATGTGTACTTGTTAATATCTTGGTGGATTATTCAACACATTGAGTCAACTCCCAACTCTGCAGACCTGCATATGATGTACATGCAAGTTACATATTTAAGTGCTACAGTTTATTTTCAGCATTTATTTTCGGCATACATACCACCCAGCTGTATCATCAATGGGTACCTGGCATTTATACGGGAAGTAAATGCCCAACTGTCCTTGTCTCATGTCTTGTTTAGCAGTGTCGAGGTTGTTGTGGAAAATTGGGTTCCACCCCCTCTCTCCATGAGACCTGGACAGTGGTTACTAGCCCTGTTACAGAAGGATTTGTCTGCACAAGGCTCAAACATCTTGAATGGTGCACAGGCATCCCAGTGCTGGCTTTGGGCAGCAATAGTTGTGTATAATTGCATGACTGCCGTAGGCTTTACTTGTCCACATGCTGAAATTGTCCTAGTCCCAGGCCCTCACTATGCTCACAAACTGATGTAATATAGTACCTGTATAGCAATCTGACTATACAAAAGAGGACCCAAATTTCTCCTATAAAAAAAATTCAACATCCTGTGTTGGATAAAAAGCCTTACAGCTTGGGTGTAAATTCCTGTACATGAAAAAATACTGTACTTGTACACACATGTAGCGTAAGTCGCCAATTATCGGCACCATTTCATCACGCAATTGTAATTTCTTAATTCATTGGCGTACAAACTTCCGGTTTGAACCATTCAACAGAGCAGTCCTTCGTCTCTTAGCGCATCAAATTTTAATTATCTCACGTGAGTGAACATCTTGTTATAAGGAAAATTGCAATGTCTATCGTGTGCCAATTATCGGCAATTGGACTTTCGTGATTGACCAATTATCAGCACAATGTGCGATTTTGTGTGTAACACTCCATGATGCCTCGTTGGTTCTTTGTGAAATTTTTATGGGAGTGCAGTCCTTGGATAATTTCGTTTCACAGAAGTCTTACGAAGATGAGGCCAGTCGTTCAAGAGATATTCAGGTTAGACGTAAAAGCATACTGGTTTTCAATATAAAAGTATTTTTACGCAATTCCACCCCTTACCCAGCATAGCTTGTATAGCGCTTTAACAACAATAATCACCGAATTAAAACAACTCTAAGAAATGTTTTAGAAGATATAACAGCCCATTATGGAATTTGGTATCCTCCATATACCCTGTAGCCTCTATAGTTTACAAGTGCTGATAATTGGTACCTGCCGATAATTGGTACCTGCCGATAATTGGCGACTTATGCTATTACACATACTGTACGTAGGTTGTGATGTAACACCATTGTTATCTTGACAACACTGATAGTTTTCCTGGTCAGGTGGTAGGTAGTATAACAACAGAAAGTCAACACCACAATCAGAACCTGATAGCTGTGGGGGAGACAATGTAAAGTGAAGTGTTGTCAATAACTTTCTGTACAGTACAATTAGGAGCACACAAGTACTACAAGGAAAAACCTACGTACATGCACATGAATGTGTGTGGTACATGTAAGGTGCTAGTTTAGTGTGTATGTATACCATCTACAGTATAGCTTCTAGAGGCAATAACTGTCGTGTTTAATAGCTATATTAACAAAGGATAATAAGGTTATTGCTTAGGTGGGTGGGAGGTATTTGGAATAGATTTACGTTTCTAAGTGGTTAATACTCATGCATGCACAGTATCATCCTAAACATATTGCTGTATGTAATGAGTTCCCCTTTCTGCCCTCCCATCTATTGTCCAGTAACAGAGGAGTTCACCATAATTATGTGAAGAATCTCAGACAATCACACTACATGGGTATGTACAGAGGTTTTGAGGTTGCTTGATACAAATGGCATGATCATAATATTATTACGCATGTGCAACAGATATAGCTAATGAAATTTACTCTTTGTGAAATTCAAATATGCTGCTTAAATTTCACTGGCTAGTTGTTGCACATGCGTGACGTAGTCGTGTATCAAGCAACCTCAAAACCTCTGTACATACCATGCATATAGGAGTGCACATGTGGGAGTGCACACTACGCATGTGTACACACATACACAATCAATCAATCAATGGGTCTTTTCAAGGGGAAAATTACTCTATTCCAGGTGGAAATTTTTTTGTGCAATGTCGTACAGTATTTTGAGGAGAACACTACTGGACAGAAAACTAGTTACAGACTGATGATGTTTAAAGACAGCACGGCAGTTGGCCACGTGATTTCAACTATCTTGGTGGGTACAGCTGTATTATGACATGCACAGATTCTGATTTACATCAAGAATGACCGTTTCAGTTAGCTTTACCACAGCAACAATCTGAGACGGTTGACTCAGTTATGTCTGTATACAACATGATTTTGACAAAAGTATAAGTAAATCTTTCGTAGGGGAATCTTTCGTAGGGAAACTTTCATGACTAGCTATAAATTCATGAAAATTTTCACCCTTGATAAAAGCCTGCTTTATGGTATAACAGACAGCAAATTCTGGTTGAATTTTTGTGCTAATACAATAAGGAGTTATCTTGCTATTGTGACTGAACACATCTAAACTGCAGTCTTGTGTGGCCATATCTCTACAGCACAGTAGTGTATCTCACGTCCTCTATTTTGTGGAGTCATTGGTTGGTGAGGTACTGTCTAAGGAGGTTATGCAGACAAAGTTGCGTCTGTGAAGTTTTGCGGTAAAAGTTTACACCAATGTACAGCTAGCCAATGAAAAATCAAATCTACCAAATTTGGTGGAAATGCCCAACCGGAACACTTCCTATCTTCCTGACCAATGATATTACAAGGAAAAAGAGACAACTATAATATTATAGCAGTCTGGCCATATGCAGACTAGCTGAGTGTACTCCATGACCACAGTTGATTTGCCACCATGTGACAACACACGACAGCCTTAGGTGGTTGATCAACCTGGGCACTTGCTGTAAGTAGATCTGCGACCGTGGTCAAACTCCAAGTGAAAGGTCAAAGCCACCAAATTTGTGCCAAGTCAACAGTCAAGGGTAAAAATTTTCCAACCCACAATTGAAAAGTACTGAAATATTGTTGCTAAGTCACCATTCAAAGATCAAAAAAACTCTTAGTTATAAGAGTCAGTGAAAATTCGGCTGATCAAGACTTTGACTATGGTCAAAGATTAGTCTCGCGTGGCCAGACCGCTTTTTCTCCCACGGCGCTTATCGATTAGAAATTATAAGCGCCTGCTCGAAAAAGGATCTGGTCTGGTTAGAATTGCTGAGTCGTTCTTGACACCTCCAGGGTGGCGGAGGTGTTGAATGGCCACGTCATCTCTAAGCGCCTCTACATCGTTTTTTCACTGGGAATGGCCAGCAAATTATGGTGTGCATTCTGCTTGCAGCCTCCAAATTGCCCATCGAACGCGGACAAGTTTAAAAAGTTATTTGGAGGCAACTCTGAGAAAGAACAGAGGGTGTTAAACTGGTTGCTTTTGAGCAGAGGTAAGACATGTTTCTTCAGGCTGTTCGGGTCATTATCAGAGTAATGACACACAGGAATTCCATCTTCTATTTTCAAAAGTGATGCACGCCTTTGCATATTTTGCCAAAGGCTTTTGAAGTCAATAGACAGGCTTCAGCAAGAATTGACTACTGTTATGTTTAAAGCAGAATCCACTCTTCAAAAGGTCTGCCTAGCATATGAGTTGCACAGATGTCTATAATTGATATTTAGTATAACGATGAACTGTTTTAGCATTTGGCATCAATCAATCACAACCAATTGATGGTGCTCAGTCAACTGTTAATTTGACTCAACTTCATGTTGCATCTCAGCCGTCCAATAGTTTCAACAATGTTCCACTACCATCTTCAGAAGTAACAGTGGAAGCAGCAACAGATGGTTCTTTGGTAGCTGCAGATAAGGATGCAAATGGTAAACTTGGTACACCGTCTGCTAAGGTATGGGGAAAACTCAAGAATACATACATGTGTGCATGCACACATGTGTATCTGTTATATGATTTGTTGTGCCAATTATAAAGTAATAGGCATGTTCTTAGTAACTATGTTTATCCTTTATTAATATTATCACAGTGGCCCTTTCCTCATACATGTGTTGTCCTAATGTGTTTTGTTACAGTTGGTAGTGGATTATCCATGTGGAGAGGAAAAAACGTTTGAACTGACACCAAACAGGAAGAGGCCCATGATGTCATTGGGAAGACGAAACTACACAGCAGCTGCCAATGGATTTACCCAAGCAGAATGCTTATCTGAGCATATACTTGATTCTGTTACACTTCAAGTCCGACATGAAATGGAATATATATGCTCGGAAGGATACAACTCTATCTTGCGTAATCCATCACCTAAGAAGATTCAGGAATTTAACTGGAGTGACATTTGTACTGAATTGCAAGCAGCTGTGCCAACACTTTTTAAGCTGCTTAGTGGCTTTCTTCCAAAGGCTGACCAGAGGTTTCTTGCATTGGTTATATGCATGTTACTGAAGAAACGCTGCAAATTCATGTCCCTAGTGCAGACTGTGATTGATGTCCACACTCTTATATGGACAATCTGCTAAGAAGCAGGTAAATCATGAATTGAATTATTTCAGTGCTTGTTAAATTTATTCTTTTAGATCTACAACTACTTACAGCCATTTATGCTGTGCATGTCAGCATCAATGCTGCAGCCAATAATTGATGGTGTGGTTAAGAATTACAATGCAGATGTATTTCTTTGGGCAGATAATTTGAAGGAGCATTTTGAGGTTCATTTAAAGTGTTATAAGGATACGTATAAATGAATTTTATTTGATAGCTAAGATTTGACATTGGTTTAATGCCTACCCTCCCTCTGGAGAATGATGATGATGATGATGATGTCGCAGGTGAAGACAATCATGAAGACGATGATTATTCAGATGTGGAGAGTTGCTACAGTGATACATCACTGGACTCACCCAATTGGGAGCCCATGGAAACTGATGAAAGTGATGTCATAACATCTGAAGGTATACCAATTTTCATTGACTATACTCAAGGTAGTTTGCTTTGTACAGTGAGAACTTCTGAACCACCCATCAACAGTGAACCTTCTGTGGCACCTGAAGCTTCAGGAACCAATGTTATTGTTCAAGGTTTAGTGAGAGCTGATACTACAACAGCCACTGTAACAGCAGGTTTGATTTTTTCTTACAAATTTATAGCTTTGGTATTTTTTCTTGCTGTGCATAGATGCAAATCGAACCATCAGTACAACACAGAAAGGTCAAGAGTTAGCAGCATTGAATTGTCGAGGATTTGTCCTAGTTGGGGATAATCTTGACAAAAACTTTCGTCCAAGCCATCAAAGGGAAGATAGACAGACCAAATCTCTTCACATTTTTCATTCATATGCTGTGAAAAACCGTGTGGACGTATCCTCCCTATCTGATAAACCAGCTTCAGTAGTGATTTCACCTGAGCTGTTTTTATTGACCAGAAGTGATATTTCAAAAATTTTAGAGGAGTTTAAAGTGTTAATTTCAAGGTAAATATATACTTATATTTTGATGTATTCTTGCTATGATTTTTTGCAGGGTTTTAGTGCAGAATGTGAAGAGATTTAGTAACCAGGTGAAGAAAGTTACTTGGCATATTCCTTCAAAACATGAAAAAGAAATGGCTGCGAAGTCTGTAGTGGTAAATATTGCTATTAATGTTATTGCTAATTATGAGCATGTATTTATAGGTCCCATTAGGTGTGGAGTTCAAGAATGAAGCATACATTGTTGACATGTCTCAAATTATGAAAAGTTATAACAAGTACGTACCAGTGGAGGAATCTGTTACTACCATTAATGTGAATGGACGTGAACATACCTATGACAGCTCTCGTTTGTACCAATTGCTATTTTTTGGTGACCAGCTTACAGTTGCTAGAGCTCGGGGAGCGGCAGTGCTAAGAGAGCCAGAGAAGAAGCGATTAGAAAGACTCGCAGGATTTGTACCTACCATAGCCGATTGGCATGCTAGGATGTGCCTGGTGCAGGTATGTCTGTACTACCAGTCAAAATAATTTTTTATACTTTTACCATTTAGGTGATTTGGGGGAGGTTTTTTAATAAATCACATGAGCGAGGTACACTAAACCAGCTCAAGCACTTGGTTAACCGAACTGCTGTTGGGGCTAATCCGAAGAACAACATGAAACCTACTGAAGATTTTCTTACTGTTGTCATGTGCGCCCATGTAGCAGCAGCAGCCAAGCAGCTAGAGACAGCTGGAAATACAATTGAAGACTGCAATGCAGTTGCTGGGAATATTGTAAGCTATTTTGTCAATATCATGCCATCTGATGGAACACAGCCTTCACCTGTAAATGACAGCAGGTTTAACTATGCTACTGATCTGCTTACAATGTGCCTTGTATGGCATGGCTTTCATGATGCAGTGAGAGAGGGGGATGGTGACAGGATTGTTCTGTACTGGAAGCTGCTGCTACCTGTGTTTCAACAACAAGGTCGCTATAACTATGCTAAAGAAGCATTCTTGCTTTTGGCACAGACTTTGTACCTGTCTGAACGTAAGGCCACTGAGTTAAAGTGGAATCGCACTGTAAACACCAGTGGAAGGACTGGATGTAATATTCCCTGTGACCTCCATATGGAACACTTGAATGGGACTCTGAAGTCCATGTTGCGTAATATGGGATCCAATACAAAAGATTCTTCTGTAGACAGGGCAGCCAAGTCATTAGGGGTGGTATCACAAATTTGTAAAACATTTGAAGCTGAAAATGGTATAGCAGTTGCAAAACCCTTACCCTTCCTTTACAAAAGATTTGGAAAAGATGACTGCTGTTCTCATTGATGAAAAGGTGTTCAGCAAACAAGTGGGACGTAGAATAAAGATGTATAATAAACAACCATTTCTCACATCCCTAAAGTGGGAGAATATCAATGAGTGGGTTAAAAGTAAAATATTGAAACTTGAAATTTTGTAATTTAATGCCATGTAAGTTATTATGTTTCACAAATTATTACACTGTTGACATCCACATAAAGAACTACAAAGGTCACAACATCGACAGCCAGTTATACACTGCTTGTCTTTGCTAAACAAAAAAAATTTAAATAATAAATACCTACGACAATAACCAGTGTTTGCTGCATAATCCTTAATTGGTTTGGTGGAATTATATGAACTGTTGCTGTAAAGTATAGCATCAGCTGAAATTCCATTTCTTCCGGCTCTCCCTGTTTGTTGCACCAGATCCTCCAGTGTCGGTGGTAGTCCCCAATTAATTACTCGGGAAATGTCTGGAATGTTAACTCCCATCCCAAACGCACTGCTGGCAATTACCACCCTGAGAATGGAATCCATCTTACTGAATTCATCGATAATCGATTCCCTATGTTCATTACTTGATACTGCTGTAAATGATGTCAAAAGTCTCAGTTCAACAATATGTTCAAATCCTGGAGGTTCAGATATCTCATGGCCAAGTTTGACTTTTACCATGGAAAATACTTCAGCACATTCTATGAGCGATTGGCAAAAAATCACAGTCTTTGGTGTGTTTACACGACTAGAGATAAGTTCACTGGAAATGGTAGTTGTGAACTCTTCTAGAGTTATAGACGGCTTTACAATGTATTTAATGTTTGATCTATCCAAATTCAAGCCAACCATAATGGGATCATCCATGGCCAGCTGCCTCTTCACTGTGGCAACAGTCTGCTCAGTGGCTGTAGCAGTAAGTGCCATTACATTGACAGATTTAGGCACCAAGCTTCTTAGAGATCCTATTTTGAAGAAAGCTTTCCGAAATTTTTCACCCCTGCACATAAAAAAATTGATATTAAGAGTCAATCACACCTTGTTCTTACCACATCTGAACACAATGAGCTTCATCCACTACAACTGCCACTAGTCTCTGCTGGTAGTTGCTTTTCTGCAACATATCACGAAACCTTCTATTGTTTAAAATATTCTCTGGGCTTATATACACTAATTGTACTTCCCCTTTAAGTACTCTCTTTACGGCAGTGTTATCATCTTGTGCTTTCCCAACAAATTCTACTGAGACTCCAGTAGGTGCAAAGTTCTTCTTTTGGTCCACCATCAAAGCAATTAATGGTGTAATGACAACAACAATGCTACCAGCACAACCTTCGTTAACATTAAACAACATATTTAGACACATTGCACAAAAATTTCAAGAAACTTACCAAACATAAAATCACAGTAATGGTAGAATAGCATAAATCACTGATTTACCATACCCAGTTGGCAAAATACCAAACACATCTTTGTCTTTAACAAATGCTCGAACAGCTTCCTCCTTTACATTAACAGAAAACATTAAACAATGCGAGGAACAAAGAACGACACTCTTATACCTGTTTCGGCTTTAACGGAGCAAGGCCCATAGTCGTCAATGTACATGACAACGCGTCCTGAAAACTCAGACGAGTTCGAGGATGAGTTTCATGTTGCTGTGGTGAAGGTTCAGGTGAAGCATCCATACCGAGATCCATACTCTCCATAGTGAAAAAAACGATGTAGAGGCGCTTAGAGATGACGTGGCCATTCAACACCTCCGCCACCCTGGAGGTGTCAAGAACGACTCAGCAATTCTAACCAGACCACACCCTTTTTCGAGCAGGCGCTTATAATTTCTAATCGATAAGCGCCATGGGAGAAAAAGCGGTCTGGCCACGCGAGACTAGGTCAAAGATCTACCTACAGCACGTACCTACATGACACCCCCTTGCTGGTCTCATGACCAGACCACTTTTTTTCTTCTTTCTTCCTTATTGCATTTGAGTGGTGGTAAAAGGCCCTCCAAATAAAGAAGGGAAAAAGCGGTCTGGGCGAATCCACTACGCAGTTTTAGGGTGGTCTAATTGAAGTACATGTAGATGGCCCAAACAGTGAGTGATTTACAATAGACACAATGTTATAAATATATTACATAGGCCTAGGACCATCCACTATTCTGTACGTCGTCTACAAAGAAAATTACGTACCATTTCTTTTTGACCACCGGATCTAATCTTGACAACGCGCCCAGTCGCTCAACGAACCAAATGCCGATGGGTATACGTTGTATTATGATGGTATCGTCATCTTCTTCAGTGCTAAGTAACCGCTCCTTCTCTATATGTGTGTTTGTTGCCTCTGTCATCGCGGCCCTTACAAAATCACGTGGTTTGAAGTTCTTTAAATCAGGCTTATTGTAGAGCGCACCCTAACTTTTAGAGTCTACCACTTTATGCGCCGAACTCGAGATGAAATCCAAATCGTATAAGACAGCAGTCAGACAAGTCAGAAGACAGACAGGATAGCAGTTTGGCCATTAGAGACTAGCTGAGTATACTCAATGATCTCAAGGTCTTAATGATACACATGACATCACTTCTCAGTGACCCATCAAGGATTAGCTATGCACTGATTATGATATATTCAGTTCAGAGAAGGCTACCATGTGACAAGGTCATCCTGACAAGTCCTAGTCTCATGACCATGTAGACCACTTTTTTCCCTTATGTATTTGGGTATACTCTATATGATGTGACCCACTTTAACATTATTAAGAAGTATTTAACTATATTATAGCCGGCTTCTGTTACTGATGGTGGTTGATTTGGTATAGCTGGTGTATGTAACTTTTAACGTTAATCATTAATTAGTTACAGTTGTGCATGCACTAAGTCTGGGAAACCCTATACAGCAAACATGTTGAAGTAGCTAAGTTAGCATGCTTGTACGTATGTTGAGCCATCCCAATGGAGTATAGTTGTGATTGTTAAGGTCATAACAAATTGCGAAAAGGTGGGGATGCTTGACTGCCATGCTCTGTAGTACAATATGGGAATCCCATCTCAGATGATAGTATACAACAAAATTAATGTCAAGTATGTGTCAATACATAAACCAGTAGCAGTTCTAGTCAGAAACATAACTGTTGAATGCAGAAAAAATCCTAGACCAGGTAGAGACTTGATCCAGCCACAGACAGCTTGCAGTCTAGGCAAGAGCCTGAAGAGCCACACAATTTAATGGGATACAGGATTTCTTC
The DNA here is from genome assembly GCF_963678975.1 of Dysidea avara. NCBI lineage: Eukaryota > Metazoa > Porifera > Demospongiae > Dictyoceratida > Dysideidae > Dysidea > Dysidea avara. The sequence goes on along the minus strand of NC_089272.1, from coordinate 8,227,195 downwards.
AGCAATTTCCATTAAGGGTTGTTTATTATTTAGTATCACATCAACCAGTAAGCCTATGAATTAGGGAGTCATGTCTATGGCTAGCCATGTACCTATATATAGTTACAGCTACAATACATGACTGACTTATGCAGTCTCCATTTTCTTATTGCAGCCATCAAACATTGCCTATCCACCATGTGCTTGACTGAAACAGTAAAGCAATAAAGCTTATACACCATAATTATTTCATTGCCGTGTTTGCTATTGAGCTGGCCATTAACCTTGAAGACATGCATGCGTCCTGCGAGTTTGAGTATGCAGTTTAATGGCACTTCATTAGCACTGATATATGATGTTCAAAGCAACAAAAGTTACTGTCAGTATGAATTCACTATTATGCAGTTAAGCCTGTCTAATCAGGCCACTACATAAAAAATATGGTCAATTTTTAAACTGATCTTTGTGAAATGTTTCATTTGTGACTTACCTAATGTAGCCACCTGCTTAATTAGGTCACAAAATTTTGGTCCAATAATTCACAACATTTGGAGCACATTTACAGTTTTATTACGTACATATAGCTTTAGCCAACATTGAAGATGTGCAGTATATATATAGCTATGCATCTTTGAGATCACCATAATGTCAGAAATAAACCTATAGTTCAGCAAGTGGATGGATAACAGAATATGCTCAATTCAGAGGCCATCAAGATAATGTACTTTCATTGGTGTTTTGAAGACTGGGAGATTGAATTACATTTCTGTAACAAGGTATATAGCCACATACTGTACATGCCAGTGCACAAAGGTAGAAGATATATCAACCTCTGTACAAACTAGCTACACATGATGGTGCTGCTAACAACATTAGTTACCGTATTGAACATCTATCATGATGTTATAGGCACAGTACATAATGTACATTACCAGGCCAGCCATAACCACATGCACATTGTTACATGCACACATATCATGTGCATTTCCAATCAAACCGATGTTATTGTGGGCCAGTTGTCCAGCATGGGTGTAATATAGTTATGTACGTCTAGTTCAGCATCCAAAAGACATGCACATAGATTGATGGCAAAAGTATATTTTTAATGTGGGTGGAAGGTGAAATTGAAATGCTTAGTATGTAATAATATACTTGATTATGCCCACATATCACACATACACGTAACTAGATAATTGTTGACAAGTTATCATCACATCCCATGCAGGCCTACAAACTATACAGTTATCTTCATTTCCTATGTAATTTAAAATTGAAATGCTTTCTGTATTTATCAAACCCACATATTTATGTGGATAACCATATGTGATTACATCACATCCTATGATGCCTTGACTTTGTCAAAGAGGGCTGCTGTGGTTCTAGTAAAAAAGAAGTGCCAACTTGAAGTGTGCAACAAACAAATTTAAAGAGTTACCAAAGATACATATGAAGTATAATGAAGATACTCCACTGGTTTATACTAGGGATATTTGGCAGTGGTACAATGGCAACTAATGACTATACTGGTGAGGAGGATTCATCTGTTGCTACTAAAGGACATCCTTTCTTTCTGAACTTCGACTATGATGGTCCTAGAACAGCAGTCAGCTACACATTCAGCAAGGATGGTGTGGCCATTGATGGAGACAAAGTCCAAGTTTTCTTAGATATGGATAGGATCTTTTTCCTAAACATCAAACATTCAGATGCTGGAACATACACTTTTAGGGGTGCAAGGCAGAAAGGGCTACAGAAAATCTGTCAGGTTTTGTGGTGAGGGCTCCATGTTCCATGTATACCTAAGTGTATATGCATTATAATGTTACACACATTCTTTCTACAAGTTAATCACTGTACAGAACAATGATATGTATAGGTGACTATATGTCTAATCAGGGGCATAGCCAGGATTTTTTTGAAGGGGGGTTCCAGCACCAGCATTGAGTTACTGGAAGCAGGGGTCTGGGGGCACAGCCCCCAGCCGCTGAGAGACTTTCAATATTTTAATAAATCAAAACTCAGCAAATTGCTATATTTTATGCAAAAAGTACATTAATTATGATGCATTAAGTGCCCCTGGGATGAAGGTAGTACTAGATAAAGTCACCTAGTGGAAACAGACAGCATAACACATAGAGACACATATAGTAATCTGTAAGTGATGGTTATATCTCACTGTGGTATAGGAGCCATGAATCCACTGATACAAATGACAATCAAAACAATGTAACTATACAAATATGCATAGCATGAATTCATTTTGCATAACACAAGTGATAAATTACTGGAGCTCTATATCTTTAAACACTGCACACCAAAGCTATAGCAGTATAAGGTCATGCTAAATTTTGCATTTAATGTTGGAATGTCTGAAAAACTTCATATGGACATGGATATTTAAATGCATGTTCTATTAGAGTATACCTGACTGCTCTATTAGAGTATATACCTGACTGCTCTATTAGAGTATATCGATCTTTTTAACAAGTTTTGAAGAGGGCTCATGTTACCTCTGTAAATCCTTCCCTGAGAGATGAATTTAAGTTTTATCAATTGTTGTGCTGTGCCATTACACTATATTGCTCACTCATTTTGTCCTGCCACACTAAATGGTGTGTTAGGATCCTGTTTGCAGAAGTCTAAATTTTACAGGGGGGTTCCGGAACCCTCCCTCCCTACGCCCCTGCTAATCATTTAATGTGCCTACTTGTATTGCAGTTCTTCCTTCAGACACTGAAGTTGATCCTAGAACAGGTATGGTACACTCCTTGTGCAACTGTAAAAATGTGACTGGGCCTGCGAAACAGGGCATGTGGGCACAAACTACACCCCATCACTCTACAGGTCATATCTCAGCACTGGAAAAGTATATTTCCATTCTGTAACTTGCATCATGATGCCAATTAAATGCTTACTAAATGCTCAAAATTGCAATGCCATAGCATAATGATACAAAATGTTATGAGTGATGACAGTTTGAAAAAGTAGGCAAAAAGCATGTGCCCACATGCCCTATTTTTGCAGGCCCGGTCACAAATATGCTCCGTATAATATGTATGTGTAAGTATACTGACAAACAGATAATAATACGGCTGTAGATATAGTCTGCCTGTGTGCATGTACAGGTATATGTATGTCAGTGCCTGCTTGTGTGTTTGTACAGTACGTATATGTGTGTGTGTGTGTGTGTGTGTGTGTGTGTGTGTGTGTGTGTGTGCATGCAGCAGGGACTAAGCAGTATTAATGGGGAGCTAGTGTTAAACTACATAGGGAAGTAGCTCCCCAGTAGTTTGTATTAATGGGTAGTTAACACAAAGGGGTTTCTCAAATCTCAAATTGTGAGTAGATTTTGGTCTGATGTGACCTTATTTTACATGTTAATGGGGACGCCATGGAGTGTAAAGAACAGAGATCTTGAAGTTAATAAATGTAGCAGTATTATAAATGTACTGTATGTGCGGTAAAGTGTCTGCACACTGTAAGATTTAATAATGATATTTAGAGCCTTAATTATTCTCATCTATAGATCGTGTAAGAATGGCAATATGTGACCGGATTTACGAAAAAGGGTCTTCCACACACATCCAATTTATCAACTTTGACAACTCATAACTGCTGATTGGAAAAGGCTATTGACCTAAAATGTAGTCACAAGTGAGCATCAACATGGCTTAGTGGATGGAGAAAGTTTCAGGTTAATGTGCTTCTTGAGCACTGAGTTATGGACTTCTGAGTTCATAGAATCGGGTATGTGGAGGACCCCTTTTCGCAAATTCGGTCACATATCAAGAATTTTTTCTATGGACAAAATGAAGAAGACTCAAACACTTTCCAGACCTTCTTTGAGTACTGCTACCTCTTCATTTATTATAAGAAGAAGGCTACACCAACTAGGAAGAATGGCAAGATTACACAGCTCAGCCAGAACAACATTTGAACTGATTTTGGCAGACATTTTTGGCTCAGCAGATGTCCATGAAATACCAGAAGAAGGAGTTGATTTACTGTTAGACTTTGCCCAATGTGTGAACACTCCAGCGGCACCCAATTGCTCAGTAACAGACAAATTCCGCTCAATTGATGGAATATGCAATAACGTTGAATATCCACATAGAGCAGCTGCCAATACTGCCTTCAAACGTCTTCAACCAGCTGAATATGAAGATGGCATCTCTCTTCCTGTGGGATATGACCAGCAAGTGAATGGTGACCCTCCATGGCCTAGTGCAAGAAGTGTTAGTGCTGCAGTTATTAGAGACTTACCCTTGCAAAGCACAGTGCTTAGCTGTCTTGTCATGACATGGGGCCAATTTATTGATCACGATTTGGATTTGTTTACTGAATTTGAGACTGAAACGTGTGAGGAGATCTGTGATATAGAATAATATAATCAGATATGTTATCCCATTAAAGTTTCACCACGAGATCCAGTATTTGGTAGAAGGGGTCCAAACAAAGGAGAGTGCCTGCCTCTAACTAGGTCTGTTGGAACATGTGAAAGTAAACATTTTGACATGGCAAGACAACAGATCAATCAGATAAAAAACTTTTTAGATGGTTCCATGGTCTATGGATCCACCCAGCAAGTAGCTGACAGACTTCGACTATTTCCTGGTCTGCTGTTTAAACAGGGTGGAGTAACTGGTACTTTGAAAGGTAACCTTCCATTGTAATCTCAAGCTGATAGTGAAACTTCTGATAGTGGTGTACCACATTTTGTAGGTGGTGATGTTAGGGTTAATGAGAACATTGCTCTAACAGTCATGCACACTATATGGCTAAGACAACACAATGTCATTGTAACAGAAATAGCTAAACTCAATCCTTGCTGGGATGATGAGAGGCTTTATCAAGAAGGTCGTAAAATTGTTGGAGCCATGATACAAATCATTACCTACAAGGAATTCCTTCCACTAATTTTTGGAGAGGATGGCTACAATACATTTATTAGATCCTATCCTGGCTATTCTCCTAATACTGATGTCACTATACCAAACTCTTTTGCTACTGCAGCATTTAGGTTTGGGCCAGAGTTCAGATCAGACCAGACCAGACCAGCATTTAGATCAGACCAGAGTTCACTCGTCTTGACAAGGATAATAAACCTTTAGACATTGGAGCACTCTCATTACGTGATTCCTTCTTTAACCCTTTGCAATATTTTATTAGTGGTGGGACTGATCCTATATTATGTGGTCCCATGCAAGATAAGTCAAAAGAAGTTGACGAATTTCTCACCATGGTACTAACCGAGCAACTGTTTGCACCCACCAGTACATGTCTTGGGCAAGATCTAGCAATTTACAACGTGGTCGTGAGCATGGACAACCATCCTATAGGAGCTTTCAGGAATACTGTTATAACATTTATGAAATTCCATCGAGATTTCACAGCCAAGGTGTTGAAGGGAGATTAAGAAGACTTTATAGTATCACTAGATTTAGAAATGGCATTGATCTATTTGCTGGAGGATTGGCTGAAGAAAGAATGATCGGGTCTAATTTAGCTCCTACATTTGCATGCATCATTGGAAAGACATCTGCTAATATTCATAATGGAGACTGATTCTATTGGGAAAACCCAGATGAAAATGTATTCACTGAAAAGCCAGTGTAATACACTGAGTAACATTACACTGTCTAAAGTGATCTGTGATAATGCTGATGACATTACTACCATCATCCCTAAAGCATTTGAGACCGGACAAGAAGAACAAAGCTGTGATAGTCTACCAAGCTTAGAGTTAGGTCATTGGAGAGATACGTGCTAATTAGATTAACTCATTGTGACATTTTAGAGTGTGATTATGCTGTTTAGACACATTAATAGAGTTGTAAAGTATTTGCATGATGACAATTAAGTTGCGTATATATGTAAAACTGCATTCTAGTTCCTCTGAGTATAACACAGAGTAATACAGGCACAGCACCCAAAGTAGGCGATTATACAGTGCATATTGTTTATGACTTGCTTTGGTAGAATCCATAATATATAGCTAAAGGAGCAAGGGGTAGGTAGTAAAATGTATAGCTATATACGTAGGTGCCTCCTGTACAGACTAAATAAAACCAAGCCTACGGATCTGATTCAGAACCTTTCTCTGCATTCAGCCGCAGCCTAAACTTAAACACGTTAATTTTAATTCTTGCCATCTTATATGGAATTATCCTTCTATGCTACAATTAGATGTGTGCTGATTACATCACATCCTGTACCATATATAGTATGGCCTATAATACCTGGACTTGTCAAAGAGAAAGTTCACTGACTGCTGTGGTTCTAGAGTGCCAATTTGAGGTGTGCAGCAAACTGAACATAAAAAGTTACTGAAAATGTGAAGCTACTCTACCGGTATGTACTAGGGATAATTGGAACTAGTGACTGTACTGGTGAGGAGGATTCAGCTGTTGTTACCAGAGGACATCCTTTCTTTCTGAACTTTGACTATGATTGTCCTAGAACAGCAGTCAACTACTCATTCAACAAGGATAGTGTGGCCATTGATGGAGACAATGTCCAAGTTTTCTTAGATATGGACACAATCTTTTCCCTAGAGATCAAAGATTCAGATGCTGGAACATACACTTTAAAAGCACATGCAAGGCAGTAGCCTCTACAGAAAATCTGTCAGACTTTGTGGTAAGGGCTACATGTACATCTGTAGCAAGTCCATGTTACATGCCTATGTATATATATTTTATATAATGTTATACATTCTTTCCACAAGTTAATGACTATATGTATATGTACTAAGTTTGTATATGTATATGCCTAATAACAAGAGTAAACTCTTGTTAATATTCATAGCTACGTACCATGATGAGAGTAGCTCACAGAGTCACTTTATGTTAATGTTTATTTTATTGTGACAGACTACTTGCTTTTATTTATTTGCAGTTCTACCTTCAGTCACTGAAGTTGATCCAAGGACAGGTACACAATCCCCTGTGAAACTGCAAAATATGCACCTTGTATTTATGTGCATGAGTACGAACAGATAATTATGAATGTATATAGAGGCTATGGTGCATGCATCAATAATCATCTGTATGTATTATATGTTAAACTTGTTTCCTGGGAATATACCAGCTGTGCTGACTGCCTAGTATAATAAATAAATATAGGTGTGGTTGTGCAGTAGCAGAGGAAGTATATAGTTGAAGTGAGAGGAGGTTTCAAAGTGGTCAGTGGTTTGATTCTCACTGTAGCACTTTTTTTGTCTTTTACTGTGGGAACACATTTCTGTGAAGCACTTTGATGCCTATTAGAGTACTTTGTTCTACTAAATATTTCGAGGGGTAAAATTTTCGAGGTTGAGCAATATTGCTAAAAGTAAAATTTGCGGATTTGCAAACACTCCCAAAATGTATTAGACTACACGAAGGTCTAAATATTGCAAGGCTATGATTTCCACTAGTAACCCCCAATTAGCAAAATCGTCCTCCTCGAAATATTTAGGCTATATACAGTGGAATATATTGATCCAGGTTTTTATCACATTATGAAGATTGGTAGCAACGTGTCACAAATACGATAACATCACTGTACTGCTGGATGAGACATGTCGCGGCACAAATGACATGCTGCTAAAATTTTTTGGAGGGGCCTCCTTAAAACTTTAATTTGCATGGTATAATAAATGTGAAATTTCACTCCAACAATATTATTTGAGATAGCATTTCTGGTCAAGTTTCAAACTAAAAGCATTTCTCTGATTTCTCTCAGTTTAGATCATCAAATTTGGAAACATTAATGTGGCTGTGTGTGATAGACCCCTTATTGGAGGAAATGTAGATCCCAGGCTGTGTGGCTCCTTTCTGCACTTGCCTATATAAAATGAAGAATGTAAGCTTCCTAGAAATCAAGCCACCATTGGTTTGGATTGTTTGTGTTTCATATAGAATTTTGGTTCCCAGGTTCTGTGCAGTCTTTCCAACTGCATGTACATACACACTACGTACTTGATTGGTATGAGTTGTGTTAACTATCACATTCTATGTGTTACAATAATAAAGGCTTCTCATTGTAAATAAATAACAGTACTTACTGGTAATGCGTCAGTTTAGTGTGAGTTTTAGTAGTGTGTATGTGTATAGTGTGAAAGGTATCTGCAGTATACAACAGTCAACAGAAGAGAGAGATGAGTGGAATGGATTAGTCTGGGTCAGGAACCAACCAGGAGATAGATGATCAAGGTTCTGTTCTTCCAGGATATGTTCCTTACCTATCCTTGGTGTTCAAGACGATCGCTACAACAGTCATCTTACTACTGTCTGGCTGGGTGGTCTACACTATCAAAACCACAAGAAGTTTACACAAGCCTCATAATATATTTGTTGCCAACCTGCTGGTATCTGGTATGATAACTTCACTATCAGACTGCTTGATTTCCAGTACAATGATCGTCAGCTTTGCACTTGGTGTGGAGTCTTTTATTGGATGCTTTGTATTGAAGTTTCGACTGCTCCCTTTTTATGTCAACAATATGTCATTCGTGATAATAGCAGCTGATAAGGTGGTAGCAATAAGATTTCCTTTCAAGCACAAAAGAATGATGACATCTCGTGTTGTAGCTGCTGTTATCAGTGGAGCATGGCTGATAGCCATCATACCTACTGCTTACACGATCATCTTTGATGTGGATGGTGTCACTGATGTACCACAATAAGGTGCCTGCTTGTTTGAGGGAAATGCCTTTGTTGAAGCAGTGGTCATTTTCATAATTCCAATGGTAGTGGCATCTATCCTTACCATACTCCTCAATGTTCGGTTAGCAATAAAAGCTTTTCAGGTTCACAGGCTAATCGAAAGGGAAACCAGATTAGCAGGAGTCAACAGCCAGTCTACAAATCTTTCTGTTTTGAGGAAGAAACTATGCACCATCAAGCGAAACAGGAAACCAATCATAACGCTATTTGTGGTCATCTTGGGTAGTGTATCCATCCCTCTGCTGTTTACACCATTTCTCATTTTGGGAAGATTTCTGGTTGGCTCACAGGTGTATCTAGAGTTTACAGAGTATGTCATGGTTCCAAACATTGGGTTTGTAATAAGATTTTTCCAACCACTCGTATACGGGTTGTATTTCAAACAAGTTCGTGAGCAGATGATGAGGTGTTTGAAGAGACTGAACAAAGTCAACTCAGTTGCCCCACAACCATGAAGGGCTGGATGATGTGACTGACACAACATATTATATCCTATTATGAACTTGTGCTGTGTGTTTTAACTATTGCTTCATAATTACAATGTACATTAATTTTATTATCTGAAGTGTATCGCTGTTAGGTTCTTTAATATAAAAAAAGCATGTATAAAGAAACCTGAGTAGTGAAAGTTGGTATATAGTTGAAAGTTGGTACATCCTGTTGAGTTCCAAAATGATGGGAAGCATGCAGGTACTCCTGAACCTTCAGAATTGCTGTAGCTAAGCTAAGACAACTGTAGTAATATTTGTATGCTTATACGTTTACCACACAGGTGTAAACAGTGTGCATGGTTCTAGTATTACTTGTCCTATTAGGGTTAATAATGTGGTAAGAAGAAAAGCAGAAAAGACAATGCTGAAACAGCTACCGAGTGAGAGAATAAAGGTACGACACGAAAGGTAGTGAGAAAAACTAGCATGAAAAAAACACATACAGTTATCAAGTTGTTGAAGGATAATAAATTTGCAACCAAAAGTTTTGGCAAAAGGTAAAAAACCAAAAAAATCCGCAATACAGCTGGGATTTGATCTTGCACTCTATATACCAGTTTCAACCTTCACACTCTACCACATCGACTACATTAACTTGCAATTGTGGTTACAGTGTCTCTAAAAAGTGTTTGCATGCTTAAGTTGAATGGAATATGTATTTATTTGTGGTTTTCATAGGACAATTCGAGCAAGTTTTGTTCTACACCGGACCCTTACATTTAACACACTGCAAATGACAAACAGTAGTAGTTAGGAGCTTCATTTAAAAGTAAGATGATTCTTAGAGAATGAGCGCTTTGTTTGGCACAAACCATGTTTCAATATGTGCATCATCAGCTGGCAAGAAAATTGTTGAATGCCAAAGGAATGCAGCCAGACAGACAGACGGATAGCTTTTCAGCTTTATAGATATAGATTGTAACTTGAAAGCAGTGTAAGCTATGGACCTACTGACAGCAACAATAGAATAAAAGCATTGATCTGGAACCTTAAGTCTGTGGATTTTGAATTGTGTAAGTGATACAGAGAAAATATAGATACACACTACATAGACCAAATACTGTAATAGTTGAAGAGATTATTTGTTATGACAAGAACAAATTTAGCCAATATTTGCTGTAGTTTTGCATTTATAGTTTTACAGAACCTATTGTAACAACACAAACATCATACATTTTGACCTGGTTATTACTACTGTGGTGATGGTAACAAACACCTACACCCAGCAGCTTCCATTTTATCCATAGAATGTTACTGGGAACTATTGCATTGTACCATGCATGCACACACAACATCCAACAAAATTGAATATGGCTTCACTTGAAAATATGATACAAAAAGGTATAGTTTTGAATTGCTGTATCTTACGTGTACAGGTACGTATATATACATACAGAAACACATTTAGCACAAGTTGATATACAATGTATCATCTCTGGCAACCATGACACATTCGGATAGAGTAGACAATGATAACTCATGAACCTGTACACTGATATACTCCCACAAATTCAGGGAATTGTGAACATACCTTGTTGGGTCATCTTCGATCAGTGGTGTAAGAGGGATACTGTGGCCATATGTTGGTTCCTGTGAAGCTTTGTAGCTAATGGTGATCTGAAAAGGAACCAGCAAAGTATTAATATTGTATAGGATAGTTACACACTGACGTAATTTAATAATTTCTGTTTAGTGGTGGCCTTGGCTTTGTAGTTATCATATTGGTTAAACAAGAGATCACTATTGGTAACGTTGTAGCCCAGTAAAATACCTGCAGTAGCATATTACAAAGAAAAGTAAGTATGAGTATACCAATATACAGTATGCATACATGTGTATTAGGAATTTTAAGTAGGGATCATAGAAACAAGTGTAGGAATTCTACAAATAATAGTAGTGTATGAATCATTTAAAGTGCTTAAACAAGGAAGAACATCACATAAAGTACAAATTCTCAATCTCTTTACATGAGCCCCTACTGTACAATCTAGCATAGTGATAATAGATGATCAGGTGATTAAAAGTCCTAATTATAGTCTGTTTGTGTTCACCTGAGCCCTCGTTTCTTGTTAATAATTCTTGTTACAAGGGCCAGCTGCTCAAACATTTAGTAGTGCTGTGAAGCCCTTCAAACGCTGGAACTATTTATCAAAAAAGCGCTTTGATACGGACAAGAGCAAGTGAGTTATGAGGCTTTAAAAATATCCCATACATTTAGTATGGATGATTCAGGCACGTAAACATGTTTACAATATACTGTAACATGTAATATACTGTAACATGTTTGCACTGTAACATGCTTGTTCCAGTACAAATCCATTGGGAGTGAACACATGTTCACCTCTTTGATATTACTATATTTGGCGGGGGCTCAGGTGAATGCGTACTGACTACAGTAGAGCAGCTAAGTGGAAAATTGTTCACTTTTGGTAAAAGCTCCAAATTTGGTAAAATATTTGCTTAATTTGTACAGTGCCATAAAACTACCAATCACATCACAAACAAAGGATACAACCAATAAACCAACACAAAATGTAGGTGGAAGCCATAAAAGCACTAACAGTAAATAACTAAAAGGACTTGGAATTTGTGTCCTTTGTACTGTTTAATGCAAGATAGATTAGTGGCTGTACAAAGACAGTCGTTAAGAATCAGTTACAGTGTAGGCAGACAAAGAAGACGGAAAAACCTGTTGTGGTAGTTGGAAGTGATGATGTGAAATCCAAGGTGGCGGCCAAGAAATGGCTGTGATGGTAGGTTAATGGTGAAATTTTTAATAACGACAATTCAGGTGAATTTTGTGCCAAGACCAAGCGGCACCAAAATTCATTTGAATTGTCGTTATTAAAATTTTTACTATTAACCTACCATCACAGCCATATCTTGGCCGCCACCTTGGATTTCACATCTTTTTTCACCATAGCATTTTTGAGGGCTGTACTCTTTTTTTACAGCTTGGCTGTTTTGGATTAGATTATATCAACCCCTACTTCCTACTGAAATTTTTAATTTTTTAAATAGCTAGTTTCAGTAGCATCCAGCCAAATGCAGTGGTGTACAGCATCAATTACCGACAGTTGACGTCATTTATCATCCACTCTTTAACTTTTGTACATCAAATATTGTCTCCAGTTTGAGGTATTTGGCATTCCCTCACAATTCAAACTAAATATTGCCAATAGTACAAAATAGTCTACCAGTATTAATTGTAATTTCACCAAAATTTCAAGGAAGTCTTATGCGAGATTTTCGAAGTATTTAATACTTTTTTAAACAGCACTACCATTTCTTTAAGTACGTTACAAAGGTCAGCACAGCTACTTTGCTTCCTGTCGTACAGCGATGCAACCAAAGACGTACATGCTCTTCATTAATAGCCAACAACTTCTATCCACTGTGTATGTGGTTCGCTCCTGAGCAGTGTAACATATCTTCAACACTTCACAGCATGTGACCAACCTCTAGACCTCTAAAAACCATAGTCAATGGTGAAATAAACACTCTTCCAGATTACCCTTGACTTAGTATTCAGAGTTATTTCCTCCTAGATACTGTATCTCTACATTGTTCTTTTTTCACCATAGCCTTTTTGAGGGCCGCACTCTTTTTTTACAGCTTGGCTGCTTTGGATTAGATTTCACTTCTTTTTGTATTTGTATACCCCTATGGCCGGCTTTGGGTCTTTTTTAACCTATCTTTTTTTACCACAGGAAGAAGAAAAGATGAAGCAGATGTTAAATACTTTAAATTTTATCATTAAATGTACAAAGTGAGCCGTGGTTAATTCATATGATATATACCATGTTTCTAAATTAATCCACACCTTATTACTTACTAACAACCCATATGCATACAAACCAACTTAAAGTATATACTTACACTTAATTTGCCATAGTTTGGCATGGTAGACACGCTGGAAATGTTTCTCTCACAATTCAGCTCTCACAATGAAGAATCAAATTGATTGTGGGACTTAGTAAACATATCTCCGTATATCGCCAGGACTTGTCCGTTCATATCAACAAACGTAGGAGCAACGTTACGTGCTGCCGCCCATCATCGAAGTCGCTAGGTATGGGTATAAAATGAGTCCAGTGGTTGGACTCTTACTGGCTGGGGTGATTGATCGCCTAGCGTGACGTAGGCTATTAGCCTGAGTCATCTGGGTGATTAGTCATGCTAGCTTGGGCATCGTTCGCCCAGGGGCGTAGCTAGCCAGAAGGTGATGGAGGGGCAGGCATGCCCCCACGAAACACTTATAATCATTTATGATTGCAAGAAAAGGCTAATGACCCAATGGTGGGCTAGCCAACATATGGTGTTGTATTATTACAGCTTAAATAACTAGCTACGTAACTATTTCAGTACTGACTGCTTCCAATCGAGGTAGCTATATTCGTCGAGCATCATCGCACGTGTCACAACTGTACTCCAACAAATTCATCCAGTCCAGTAGAGCTAATACTTTAGTGCAAGTACAAGTTACTTTACGTTAGCCACAGCCTGTGCTGCAGTCCTAGCACACTGCTGACAGGATGACGTATTCACTCACTTCACTCGGCGAAATTCAAATGCCATGTGTTGCACGAAATCCCACCTGTCTTGCTAGCAGAACTTGTAAGCTTGACTGATCCACCTGACTGACTAACACAGTAAAAACAGACTGCACTGCCGTACGTACAAAGGTCCAGTGTGATCGATTCGATAAAATAAACTTGGTAGTTACATTTATTTAGCTAACACTTTATCACCTCGTAGGCAGCAGGTTCGTAGCATCATCTGGTCTCCTTTGTCACTTGTGAGTTGTGACTCCTGCTGCGGAGAAGCGGGTCACTCTTTTTAGATTCAAAAATGTTCTATCACGCGAGTAATCTAGGCTAAATATAGAAGTATGTCTCTAATATTTTCGTTCGATGGATTCACGAGCGAGTTGAATGTTATGTGTGCGCATTCACTAGCAACCCCTGGTGATACCGCGTAGTAGTATACATAATTTACAGTCATTGGCGTGTCAGTTTAATACTGGTAAACTTGTGACGAAGGTTTTAAAAAAATCATTTAGTGATGGGGGGGCAAATGCCCCCCCTTAGCTACGCCTCTGCGTTCGCCCGCCAACGTCTGGCTATCAGCCCGTAATCGTGACACAGTAATGTATCAGGTGACATCCCAGGTGAGTATATATATACTTACCTGGGTGAGTATCAAACAGTATGGTAGTACTGTTTAAGTAGGGTTTGCATCATGTTTCTCACTCAATTATGAATCATGTAGACCAAAATAATATCCTCAATAATTGCCAACACGGTTTTAGGCCTAAGTACTCATGTCAATCCCAACTAGTAATGCTAACAGAGGAAATCTTAAAGGTAATGGACCAACAGAAACAAATAGATCTAATTTTATTAGATTTCTCAAAAGCTTTTGACTCAGTTCCTCATAAACGATTATTACAGAAACTATCACACTATGGAATACAAGGAGACCTTCATCAATGGATTAAGGCTTGGCTAACACAACGCAAACAAAGAGTAGTGCTAAATAATGTAACTTCCAGGTTTGTTCCAGTAAAGTCAGGTGTCCCACAAGGCACTGTACTTGGGCCATTAATGTTCCTACTTTACATCAATGACATATCTACAAATATCAACTCCTCGATTCGTCTCTTTGCCGATGACTGTATTATTTACAGAATTATTGATTCAGAAGAAGACAATAGTATCCTACAACAAGATCTAAATAAAGTCTTCCACTGGGCTAAAACTTGGCAAATGAAACTAAATGTTGAAAAGTGTGTTTTTCTACGTTGTTCAAGAAGCAAAACTCCCATGCTCACCACCTACAGCATTGACAATAAAGCTCTGGAACTGAAGAGTCAGCATCCATATCTAGGGGTCATATTCCACCAATCAATGTCTTGGTCCCACCACATCGATCATCTTTGCGGCAAAGCAACTAAAAGTCTCAACTTTCTTAAACGTAATATAAGTAAATGCTCCAAAGAAGTTAAGATAACAGCCTATTTAACATCAATACGTCCTCTGCTGGAATATGCTAGTTGTGTCTGGGACCCTCACCAGCTATACTTAATTAATACTTTAGAGAAGGTACAACGTCGTGCTGCAAGATGGGTAGCATCGGATTACAATCCAATGAGTAGTGTCACTTACCTGTTGGATCAACTGCATTGGAAGAGCCTACAGAGCAGAAGATGTATTGATCGTTTGAACTTACTATATAGAGTATTACATCACGCTTTGCCATCTATCCAGCTCCCTGAGTATTTCAAGCCTACTTCATATCCAACTAGATTGCATCACCAATACAGATATATAATTCCTCCAACTAGAACACTTGCTTACCAACAGAGTTACTTTCCAGGAACTATCAAGCAATGGAATAACCTCCCTAATCACATCATCGATACAGAGTCACTAGAACAGTTTAATAATTGTATTTTTGGACTAGATTTGTTGTAATTAACCCCCTTTTTGTTTTGAGGGTCCCCCCCCCTCCTGGATGTAACCAGCACTGAGTGCTGTCTTTCCAGTATCTAATCATAATCATAATCATAATCAAATCTGACGCGTGCCGCCAAAAATACCACCCTTAAAAACCAGCTTAGAAACTTCTTACGCGACAAAAATCACTTTTATGGAATCAAGACACACGGTAGTGTGTCGTGCGGCCCAAGTAGCCGGCGTGCCACACCGTGAGTATAATTACAGGAAGAAAGTAAAAGCGATTTTCACACCTTTGTAGCTCCGTGATTCCTTATCCGATTGAAACCAAAGTTGCTATAGAAGTGCCGGCTAGGTCGGGGAGTCCACATTCCAAATCTGAAGAAAATCGCTCCAGCCATTTCCGAGATACGAGCGGCCAAAGTTTGGGTTATTTTTCTTCGTTTTTTTCTTCTTCTACTTCTTTTTGCACACTTTGCAAAATCCGCCATAAAACGCGAATTCGTGCTCCAATCGGGCTGAAATTTGGTACACTTAAAGGGCTCATTAAAGCGAATCTCAGTACCAAGTTTGGTAGGAATCCGATGAACATTCACGTAGTTATGACCAATTATTTGCGTAAAATAAGGTCGAAGGTCTCTCACGCCCACAGGGTAAACCGCTTGAAGGAATGAGCTGAAAATTGCTATGTAGATGGAGTAACTAACGTAAGAGTGCCTTTTTGTTGTTTGAAAGGAGAATAAACGTCTTAATGATTAAGACAAAATATACATTACAAGCATACAGGGGCCTAGACACAGGGGTACCATGTGCTGATGGATCAGTACAGGAGCCCTGGCAAGACTTACATTAACTAAAGGTAAATTAAATTACAATACACAAAAAAAAACAAAAAAAAAACTATATCTACATATATGTAATACTTAAAGTTTACCTAAGGTGGTCTAAAAGATCCCAGCCCGGGGAGGCTCTAGAATTAAAAATTCTGTAAGAACAGGCCTAGGACACAGCAATGCGAGCTGCCTGCTCAAACAAGGATCTTATGGTTTTCTTTGGCACTTCACAAGCAGTAGCCATTTGAGCAATTGTTTCTGGCAAAAAGTGGCCTAAACAACCAATTTCAATTGGAACAAGATTGACAGTTAACCCAGAAAGCTGGAGGTCATATTGCAAGGAGCTATATCGATCTTCCTTTCTAGCTCTAGCAGCAAGAAGATGTCCAGTTAAAGGCCATCGATAAATGACACAAAACCCAACCTGTGTCACAAGTACGCGATTGACTTCTATGAAAAAAAAAACTATTAGTTTTCACGCCTACCAGGCAAACCACTTAGAGCAGTGAGCTGAAAATCGGTGTGTAGCTGGAATAATTATCATAGAAATTCCTTGCAGTAGTACAGAAGAATCGGATTATAAACCACTGAGTTATGATTCCAAAGCCAACTACGTGTAGCATATGCGAGATCGAGATACTCTAATAGAACAGTCACTCTAATAGAACATTCAGCTACGTATATAACTTACTCCATTACAGAATTATATGACATTGCAAGTTATTCTGTAGGGAGTTCAGCTACAAACAGTTAATCTTATAGACAATTCAGCTACAAGCAAGTCACCCTGTAGAGAGTTCAGCTACAAATATGTTGCTGTAGAGATTCAGAACATTATAAGTCACACTGAAGAGAATTCAGCTATAAACAAGTCACCTTGTAGAGACAACAAGTCACTCTGTAGAGAATTCAGCTACAAACAATTCACTGCGTAAAGGGTTCAGCTACAAAATAGCTACCCAGCAGAGAGTTCATCTAGATCAGCTACAAACAAGTTACTTTATGCAATGTTCAGTTACAAGTAAGTCACTCTGTAGAGACTTCAGCTACAAACAAGTCACTCTGTAGTACAAACAAGTCACCGTGTAGCTGGAGAGTTCAGCAACCAATCAAAAAAACCACTCTGTGGAGAGTTCAGCTATACAAACATGTTATAACTCTATAGAGAAAGTTATAACTCTATAGAGAGATCAGCTAGAAACAATTAGTCATCCAGTAGAGAGATCAGCTACAAGTCATCACCTTATAGAGAGTTTAGTTACAAAGGAACCACCATGTAGAGAGTTCAGCTGCAAACATATCATCCTGTAGAGAGTGCAGCTATGAACAGATCACCCTGTAGAGAGTTCAGCTAGAAAAAGTCATCCTGTAGAGAAATCAGCTAGAAGGATCACCTTGTAGAGAGTTCAACTACAAACAAATCACTCTGCAGATAGTTCAGCTACAAACAAGTCACCGTATATAGAGAGATCAGCTAGAAGAAGTTACCTTGTACAGAGCTCAGCTACAAAGAAGCCATCATATAAAGAGTTCAGCTGCAAACAAATCATCCTGTAGAAAGTTCAGCTGCGAACAGATCACCCTGTAGAGATATCAGCTAGAAACAAGTCACCCCATAGAGAGAACAGCTACAAAGACACCATCCTGTAGAGAGTTCTATTACAAACAGATAACCCTATAGAGAGTTCAGCTACAAACAATTCACCCTGTAGAGAGAGAGCTCCTAGAAGATGTTACCTTGTAGATAGTTCAGCTACAAACAACAAACCACCCTGTAGAAAGATCAGCTAGAAGAAGTCACCTTGTAGAGAGTTAAGTTACAAACAAACCACCACGTAGAGAGTTCAGCTAGAAGAAGTTACCTTGTAGAGAGTTCAGCTACAAAGAAATCATTCTGTAAAGAGCTCAGCCGCAAACAAATCACCTGTACAGAATTCAGCTACAATCAAATCACCCTGTAGAAAGATCAGCTAGAAGGAGTTACCTTATAGAGAGTTCCGTTACAAAGAAACCACCATGTAGAGAATTCAGCTACAAACAAACTACCACGTACAGAGTTCAGCCAGACGAAGTTACCTTGTAGAGAGTTCAGCTACCAAGAAACCATTCTTTAAAGAGCTCAGCTGCAAACAAATCACCTATATACAGAATTCAGCTACAAACAAATCACCCTGTAGAGAGATCAGCTAGAAGAAGTTATCTTGTAGATAGTTCAGCTACAAATAAATCTCCCTGTAGAGAGATTAGCTAGAAGATGTTACCTTGTAGATAGTTCATCTACAAACAAATCACCCTGTAGAAAGATCAGCTAGAAGAAGTCACCTTGTGGAGAGTTCAGCTACACACAAACCACCATGTAGAGAGTTCAGCTAGAAGAAGTTACCTTGTATTAGGGAGTTCAGCTACAAAGAAACCATCATGTAGAGAGTTCAGCTGCAAACAATTCACCTGTAGAGAGTTCAGCTACAAACAAATCTCCCTGTAGAGAGATCAGCTAGAAGAAGTTATCTTGTAGAGAGTTCAGCTACAAACAAATCACCCTGTAGAAAGATCAGCTAGAAGAAATCACCTTGTAGAGAGTTTAGTTACAACTAAACCACCATGTAGAGAGTTCAGCTATAAACTATACCTTGTAGAGACATCAGCTAGAAGAAATTACCTTGTAGAGAGTTCAGCTACAAAGAAACCATTCTGTAAAGAACTCAGCTGCAAACACATCACCTGTACAAAATTCAGGTACAAACAAATAACCCTGTAGAAAGATCAGCTAGAAGAAGTTACCTTGTAGAGAGTTCAGTTACAAAGAAAACACCATGTAGAGAATTCAGCTACAAACAAATCACCCTGTAGAGAGATGAGCTAGAGGAAATTACCTTGTAGAGAGTTCAGCTACAAAGAAACCACCATGTAGAGAGTTCAGCTGCAAAGAAATCACCCTGTAGAAAATTCAGCCACAAACAAATTGCCCTATAGAAAGATCAGTTAGAAGAAGTTACCTTGTAGAGAGTTCAGCTACAAAGAAACTATTCTGTAAAGAGTTCAGCTACAAACAAATCACCCTGTAGAAAGATCAGCTAGAAGAAGTCACCTTGTAGAGAGTTCAGCTACAAACAAACCACCATGTAGAGAGTTCAGCTAGAAGAAGTTACCTTGTAGAGAGTTCAGTTACAAAGAAACCATTCTGTAAAGAGCTCAGCTGCAAACAAATCACCTGTACAGAATTTAGCTACAAATAAATCACCCTGTAGAGAGATCAGCTAGAAGAAATTACCTTGTAGAGAGTTCAGCTACAAAGAAACTATTCTGTAAAGAGTTCAGCTGCAAACAAATCACCTGTACAGAATTCAGCTACAAACAAATCTCCCTGTAGAGAGATCAGCTAGAAGAAGTAATCTTGTAGATAGTTCAGCTACAAACAAATCACCCTGTAGAGAGATCAGCTAGAAGATGTTACCTTGTAGATAGTTCAGCTACAAACAAATCACCCTGTAGAAAGATCAGCTAGAAGAAGTCACCTTGTAGAGAATTCAGCTACAAACAAACCACCATGTAGAGAGTTCAGCTAGAAGAAGTTACCTTGTAGAGAGTTCAACTACAAAGAAACCATTCTGTAAAGAGCTCAGCTGCAAACAAATCACCTGTACAGAATTCAGCTACAAACAAATCACCCTGTAGAGAGATCAGCTAGAAGAAATTACCTTGTAGAGAGGTCAGCTACAAATAAATCACCCTGTAGAGAGATCAGCTAGAAGATGTTACCTTGTAGATAGTTCAGCTACAAACAAATCACCATGTAGAAAGATCAGCTAGAAGAAGTCACCTTGTAGAGAGTTCAGCTACAAACAAACCACCATGTAGAGAGTTCAGCTAGAAGAAGTTACCTTGTAGAGAGTTCAGCTACAAAGAAACCATTCTGTAAAGATCTCAGCTGCAAACAAATCACCTGTACAGAATTCAGCTACAAACAAATCACCCAGTAGAGAGATCAGCTAGAAGAAATTACCTTGTAGAGAGTTCAGCTACAAACAATTCACCCTGTAGAGAGAGCAGCTAGAAGATGTCACCTTGTAGAGTGTTCAGTTACAAAGAAACCACCATGGAGAGTTCTGTAATAAATATATGTATTATATATATAATTTGTACATTTACTGATAAAATCAGAAATATTTAAAGTACATCTTCTTCATCTTTTCTTCTTCCTATGGTAAAGACAAAAAGATAGGTTAAAAAAGTCCCAAAGATACAAATACAAAAAGAAGTGAAATCTAATCCAAAACAGCCAAGCTGTAAAAAAAGAGTGCGGCTCTCAAAAAGGCTATGGTGAAAAAAGATGTGAAATCCAAGGTGGCGGCCAAGAAATGGCTGTGATGGTAGGTTAATGGTAAAAATTTTAATAATGACAATTCAAGTAAATTTTGTGAAGTGGCACAAAAATTCACCTGAATTGTCGTTATTAAAATTTTTACATTAACCTACCATCACAGCCATTTCTTGGCCGCCACCTTGGATTTCACATCTTTTTTCACCATAGCGTTTTTGAGGGCCGCACTCTTTTTTTACAGCTTGGCTGTTTTGGATTAGATAATATTAGTCCATCTAACATCAAATGTAGCGTTAAAAACAAGAAAACACTTACTGGCGGTCGGATATAGAATTTTTAAAAAGTCGTCAAAACTCGAAATTTCGTCTCACTCACTCACTCACTGACCACAGTCGCAAGCCTAGAGCCCAAATGAAGCAGCGCACGGTCACCATTTTACGCCACAACAACAAACTCACCAGTGGGATGTGCCTTTTGGGGTTCCGACGAGTGTGCGCCCTGTGCGCTTTGTCTTTTCTTTTATCTTCAATCAGGCTGTTTGTCTTCTACTTCATCCAACGAAACCATACCGAGGCATTAATTTTCCATATCAACACTTTCTTTAAGCAGCATAATAGACGCCACGAAATTATTTAAGGTGCTTAGACTACGCTACTGTACGGAGGTACCAGTACTCCACGATAGGTAACAAGGTCACGCCTATTCTTTATTCTACGTATTATCGATCTATCGATTGAGACCACGATGACCATGCCCCTTTTACGCTAGCTGTATTTGTGACCACACACCCTCAAGTTGGCTGATTATAGATACTCTAGTCTGATAATCGAGCGAAACCACAATGACCACACCCCTTTTGGGGGCAAGCACAACTTCGCAAGCTGACTATTATTATTGATTGTTGTGCAGACCTCAAAAGAGTATGGTATACAAAAAAGGGTACAATTGCTACTGTCAATTACAAAAGAAAAACAAACTTATATAATTATACAATATTTACTATACACAAGACCATATAATTATTATACACATTGATAAATTATTAAACAGTTACTAGTCCAGCTAGGCTGTGCTTGAATTGGTCAATCTCTGTTAAATCAATCACGTGTTGGGGTAAGGAATTCCAAATATTGATTGCAGAGGGGAAAAAGGAACAGTCAATTCTAGTCATTGGGGTTAAAAATCTCTTATCATGGCCTCTGGTGTGATGTAGGTTAGGATTAGGAAAAAGGAAATCATTAGCATTAATATCGATTTGGTGAAATATAATTTTTAAATAACATTGTAGCCTTCTGTTCATTTCTGCATCTGGCTAAGGTGGGCCAATTAAGGTTAGATAGCATTTCAGTGACACTGGAATATCTAGAATAGTCGTTAAATGCAAACCGTGCTGCTCGTATTTGGACATTTTCTATGGCATCAATGTCTCTTCGTGTGTGGGGTGACCAGACTGTGGCTGCATATTCTAAGATAGGTTTAATCAGGGCTTTGTAGCAGTTACTTTTGACTTGGAGAGGACACTTGCTCAAGTTACGTTGCAAAAAGCATTTGGTGTTATTGGCCTTTTTAGTAATTTGTTTAATGTGTTCTGACCAGGATAAGTTTTTGTCGATAGTTACACCTAGATACTTAGCATGTGTTACCTCCTTTATAGTTTTACTTTGCAGTGTATATTGAGCTAATATTGGATGCTTCTTGTTAGTGATTCTAAGAAATTCACATTTTTGTAAGTTGAATGACTCTTTCCAGTCAGCTGCCCATTGTTCTAAAGTGTTAAGATCCTGTTGTAATCTGTGACAGTCATCTTGGGAATAAATCGTAGTATACAATAACACGTCATCAGCATAAAGTATTAGCTTGGATGTAATTCTGTTAGGAAGGTCATTAATGAAGCAAAGGAACAATAGGGGAGCGAGGAATGTCCCCTGAGGAACACCAGATGATACTCCAGTCAGGTCACTTTGTTGACCGTGACTAGAGATACTCTAATACAGCAGTCACCCTAATAAAACAGTCACATGTTTATAGCTAGCTGTATATGCTTTAACAAAAAAACTAAACAAACTAGTATATTAAAAATTATGAATTTAAAAAGGAAGTAGGGTTTCAAGCTATAAAAAGTAGTGAAACAAGAGATGAACAATGGTAGCTATTACAGCATAGCTCAGTGTCAAATCCCTACTTTGGCATGGTATAACAATTATTTTGTGTTCAATGCCAAAGTAGGGATTAGACACTGAGCTATGCTGTAATAGCTACCATTGTTCATCTCTTGTTTCACTACTTTTTATAGCTTGAAACCCTACTTTCTTTTAAAATTCATAATTGTTAATATACTAGTATAAATACTCACCTACACCAAGTTGGATTTTGTGTTATAACTCCGTGGCTTTAAGTCTGAATCTTCTACACCATTGAAGAGCCTTTCTAAAATGATTACTCCATCTGTACAGCGATTTTCAAAGCATTACCCCCAAGCGTTTTTTCTGGTAGGCATGGCAAGTAGTCATTTTTTTATTAGCTAATCTCGATTGCATAATTGTTACACACTGTTAGTTTTTTCGTTATATCTTCCTGGTTTTTAGCTCAAACCACAAAATGTTTGAGATTCAATAGTTAACCTATTCACCCAACGATTTTCAACTTCTTCCCATAAGCGGTTTACCCTGTAGGCGTGACAACATATTGGTGTTATTATTCGTGAATAATCGCTAATAACTCTTTGCCTATTTATCGTATTTCAGCCAAAGTTGGTACCAAGATGCACCTGTATACCCCCTTTCTGTGTGCCAAATTTCAAGGCAATCAGATATGGCGTTCGCGTTTTATAGCAGTTTTTGCAAGTGTGTGAAAAGAGGAAGAAAAATAAGATGAAGAAGAAAAAAACAACCAAGAAACCAAGCCAATTTTTGAAGTCGCATATCTCGGGAACACTTGAAGCAATTTCACTCAAATTTGGAATGTGGAGTACTGAAGTTGGCGGGCGTGTCCACTGCAAACATCATCTTGTTTCATCAAGGAAGCACAGAGCTACGGAGGTGCAAAAATTGCGTTTTCTTTCTTCCTGTCAATATACTCACGGGTGTTGCGCGCCGGCTTCTTGGGCCGCATGGCACACTACCGTGTGTCTTGATATACAGTGAATATACACACTACAAAAAGTACGGAAACATGTTTTTAAAATGTTACAGCTGAAATGAGAAATGATCTAGCAGTAAATGCAATGAAAAAAGATTAGACGACCACTTGCTAAAACGAGACACACGTTAATGCCTACTTTTGGCAGGCCTCTTGAAATGAGACCATCAAATTAGCCAAAGTGTGTCTCATTTTAGCAAGTAGTCGTCTAATCTTTTCCCCTTGCTTTTTACTGCTGGATCATTTTTCATTTCAGCTGTAACATTTTTAAAACTTGTTCCCGTACTTTTTGTAGCATGTATATTCACTGTATATTATATCCCATCCAAAAACAGCTTATAGCTGTAAAAAAAGTGCGCG
>NC_089272.1:8155321-8202707 GCF_963678975.1 Dysidea avara | reverse complement strand
CGGGAACTAAGCGATTTAGTAACCCCTCTGGCCCTTAGTAGCGCCCTCGCTGCGCTCGGGACGCTACAGCCTCGGGCCATCAGGGTTACTAAATCGCTTAGTTCCCTTGGTCTTGGTGTCTAACTATTATGTACTAATCTCTTGGGTGGAGGTATGCTTTGCACATCTCCCAGCATGCTGGAACTAGGGGGTCTGGGGGCATTCCCCCCAGGAAATTTTTGAAAAATAGATGCTAAAATACTGCAATTGGGAGACATTTCCACATAAAATGCATATTTCTGCCTGTAGATATTTATATACTGCCTTTAGATATATATATGGCTCTCTGCAGCATTTGCTAATGGAAAGATTTGGGTAGGTTCAGACAACCAAGCACATGATGCACCCTCTCAAAATTGCATGTATGATAATGTTGAAACTGGAGAATGAATGATACAAGATTGAATCTGAGAGCACTTTCAATGGAGATTGTGTACCTGAATTAAGTATACCAGTACCGGTAATAACTAAACAAGTAGATGAACAAACCTTTTAAACAGACCAATGCACATCATTGTATGTATAGGCGCAGGCAGATTTGGAAATATTCCATAACAGAACCAACTTTTTTTGCTTACACTGAATGTTCTATTAGAGTATCTCGACCTTGTACACATCCAATGCTGATCTGGGTCCTTGTTGCATAACCTTTAGCATAAATTCACTAATAGTGCCTTGGAAAGATGTTTATAAGGTGGGTTTATGAGTATTTCTATTATAAGTGATCATATAATTATGCTAAGACAAAATTTCATTATAATCCGGGTAAGTAGAATTCTAGGAAAACGGGAACGGAACGGAAACGGAAAGCGGGAACGGAAACAACCAACGGAAAATGCCTGATGAAGGTTATCATGTCAATATACGGGTTAGATTTTACAGCATGATGCTTCTTTGTAACATTGTTGGACCCTTTCGTACTGTTCCGCTAAAGCGATCGAAACTCTCTAATAGAGCAGTCACCGTGCATTAAAATACTCTACTAGAACAGTCAAGAATGTTTTTGTAAACTATGCGGACCTGCTTTAAACCTGTGAATGATATGGCTGGCAAAGATTAGGTATGTAGACTAGCTAAGTCATCAACACTGACTGTTAACTGTTCCTTTAAAACTATAAACATTTAAAAAGATTCAACACTGAAACATGCTTGAAGAAGTTTGTGAAGTATTCTAATTATATAGACAGAAGACAGTGTCTATATAGGCTATGCACTTACATGCAACTTCCTGATAAGAGTTATGTATGATAAGGTATGCTGTTAGCTTGCTTGTCAGCTCCAAGACGTGCATGGCTGGTCTCATATGACACACACTAGCTATATCATCAACACTCTATTTAATTTTTTTTCATTAAAGCTTTACAGCACAAGTGCTGAAGATCTGTAAGACACCTGGTCCTACAGCCTGCTCAAAGACATTAGATACTAAGACATTAGCTACTTAAGGTGTGTTTGAAAAGTTGCAGAAAAGAGAAAAAAAAACTGAAATAACTATACTCCTTGAAACTATGCAAAGATTCAACAATTAAGACTAAGTGATTTACAAAGTATTCTAATCAATTGACAGTGTTTACATAAAGATATTCCTTGTCAAGATAAAAGTTAGGTAGGTGGTAGATACAGTATGTGTCAGGCTGAGGTGACTCCAATGAAGAGGCTGAGGGTTGCCAGCTATAGTACAATGATTCACAAACTTTCAATACTAAAAGGCCCCTGGTGAGATACATGGTTTGCAAAACATTCTGTGACTGCTCTATTAGAGTATTTTAATGGACGGTGACTGCTCTATTAGAGAGTTTCGATCATTTTAGCGGAACAGTACGGAGGGTCCAACAATGTTACAAAGAAGCATCATGCTGTAAAATCTAACCCGTATATTGAGATGATAACCTTCATCAGGCATTTTCCGTTGGTCGTTTCCGTTCCCGCTTTCCGTTTCCGTTCCGTTCCCGTTTTCCTAGAATTCTACTTACCCTTATAATCCTCAGCATATTGATCAAGTAAAGCCTAAAAGTGAAGGGGGGGCTTCAGCCTCCAAAGCCCACCCCCTAGATCCGCCCCCGGCACAGTAATAATATCAAGGCACCATGAAGCCGGCGCGACACACCGTGAGTATATTTACAAGAAGAAAGTAAACGCGATTTTCACACCTTTGTAGCTCCGTGATTCCTTATCCGATTGAAACCAAAGTTGTTGCAGAAGTGCCGGCTAGGTATAGGGAAGTCCACATTCCAAATTTGAAGAAAATCGCTCCAGCCATTTCCAAGATACGAGCAGCCAAAGTTTGGGTTTTTTTCTTCGTTTTTTTCTTCTACTTCTTTTCGCACACTTTGCAAAATCCGCCATGAAACACGAACACGTGCTTCAATCGGGCTGAAATTTGGCACACTTAAAGAACTCATTAAGGCGAATCTCAGTACCAAGTTTGGTAGGAATCCGATGAACATTCACGGAGTTATGACCGATTATTTGGTAAAATAAAGTCGAAGGTCTGTCACGCCCACAGGGTAAACCACTTGAAGAATGAGCTGAAAATTGCTATGTAGATGGAGTAACTATCGTAGGAGTGCCTTTTTGTGGTTTGAAAGGAATCCACCATCGAGATATGACACAAAACCCAACCTGTATCACAATTACGTGATCGATTTTTATGAATAAAAAAACTATGTGTTTTCATGCCTACCAGGCAAACCGCTTAGAGCAGTGAGCTGAAAATCGGTGTGTAGCTGGAATAATTATCATAGAAAGTCCTTACAGTAGTACATAAGAATCGGATTACAAACCACTGAGTTCTGATTCCAAAGCCAACTACGTGTAGCATATGTGAGATCGAGAACTCTAATAGAACAGTCATCCTAATAGAGCATTCAGCTACGTTTATAACTTACTCCATTATAGAATTATATTACATTGCAAGTTATTCTGTAAGGAGTTCAGCTACAAATGGTTTATCTTATAGACAATTCAGCTACAAGCAAGTCACCCTGTAGAGAGTTCAGCTACAAATATATTGCTGTAGAGATTCAGAACATTATAAGTCACAGTGAAGAGAATTCAGCTATAAACAAGTCACCTTGTAGAGACAACAAGTCACTCTGTAGAGAATTCAGCTACAAACAAGTCACTGCGTAAAGGGTTCAGCTACAAAAAAGCTACCCAGTAGAGAGTTCATCTAGATCAGCTACAAAAAATTACTTTATGCAATGTTCAGCTATATACAAGTAAGTCACTCTGTAGAGAGTTCAGCTACAAACAAGTCACTCTGTAGTACAAACAAGTCACTGTGTAGCTGGAGAGTTCAGCAACCAATCAAAAAACCACCCTGTAAAGAGTTCGGCTATACAAACATGTTATAACTCTATAGAGAAAGTTATAACTCTATAGAGAGATCAGCTAGAAACAATTAGTCATCTAGTAGAGAGATTAGCTACAAGACATCACCTTATAGAGAGTTTAATTACAAAGAAACCACCATGTAGAGAGTTCAGCTGCAAACATATCACCCTGTAGAGAGTGCAGCTATGAACAGATCACCCTGTAGAGAGTTCAGCTAGAAAAAGTCACCCTGTAGAGAGATCAGCTAGAAGGATCACCTTGTAGAGAGTTCAACTACAAACAAATCACCCTGCAGATAGTTCAGCTACAAACAAGTCACCCTATAGAGAGATCAGCTAGAAGAAGTTACCTTGTACAGAACTCAGCTACAAAGAAACCATCATATAAAGAGTTCAGCTACAAACAAATCACCCTGTAGAAAGTTCAGCTACGAACAGATCAACCTGTAGAGAGATCAGCTAGAAGAAATCACCTTGTAGAGAGTTCAGCTACAAAGAAACTACCATGTAGAGAGTTCAGCTGCAAACAAATCATCTGTAGAGAGTTCAGCCAGAAACAAGTTCACCCTGTAGAGAGATCAACTAGAAACAAGTCAACCCGTAGAGAGAGCAGCTACAAAGAAACCATCCTGTAGAGAGTTCAATTACAAACAGATAACCCTATAGAGAGTTCAAATAGAAACAAGTCACCGTGTAGAGAGATCAGCTAGAAACAAGTCACCCCGTAGAGAGAGCAGCTACAAAGAAACCATCCTGTAGAGAGTTCAATTACAAACAGATAACCCTATAGAGAGTTCAAATAGAAACAAGTCACCGTGTAGAGAGATCAGCTAGAAACAAGTCACCCCGTAGAGAGAGCAGCTACAAAGAAACCATCCTGTAGAGAGTTCAATTACAAACAGATAACCCTATAGAGAGTTCAAATAGAAACAAGTCACCGTGTAGAGAGATCAGCTAGAAACAAGTCATCCAGAGATCAGCTAGAAACAAGTCACCTTGTAGAGAGATCAGCTAGAAACAAGTAACCCTGTAGAGAGATCAGCTACAAAGAAACTATCCTGTAGAGAGTTCAATTGCAAATAAAAAACCCTATAGAGAGTTCAGCTAGAAACAAGTCACTGTGTAGAGAGATCAGCTAGAAACAAGTCATCCCGTAGAGAGAGTAGCTACAAAGAAACCATCCTGTAGAGAGTTCAATTACAAACAGATAGCCCTATTGAGAATTCAGCTAGAAACAAGTCACCATGTAGAGAGATCAGCTAGAAACAAGTCATCCAGAGATCAGCTAGAAACAAGTCACCCTGTAGAGAGATCAGCTAGAAAGAAACTATCCTGTAGAGAGTTCAATTGCAAACAGAAAACCCTATAGAGCATTCAGCTAGAAACAAGTCACCGTGTAGAGAGATCAGCTAGAAACAAGTCACCCTGTAGAGAGATCAGCTACAAAG
This sequence comes from Dysidea avara, assembly GCF_963678975.1. Taxonomy (NCBI): domain Eukaryota; kingdom Metazoa; phylum Porifera; class Demospongiae; order Dictyoceratida; family Dysideidae; genus Dysidea; species Dysidea avara. The sequence continues at coordinate 8,197,885 of NC_089272.1, read as the reverse complement.
AAACAATCCTGTAGAGAGTTCAGCTACAATCAAGTTACACTATAGAGAGATCAGCTAGAAACAAATCATCTTGCAGAGAGTTCAGTTGCAAACAAATCACCCTGTAGAGAATTCAGCCACCCTGTAGAGAGTTCAGCTTGAACAAGTCACCTTGCAGAGAGTTCAGCTACAAAGAAATCCCCATGTAGAGAGTTCAGCTGCAAACAAATCACCCTGTAGAGAGTTCAGCTAGAAACAAACCATCCTGTAGAGAGTTCAGCTAGAAACAAATCACCCTGAAAAGAGTTCAGCTAGAAACAATCACTGTGAAAAAAGAGGGATATAAGATGGTATTTCCAGTGGCTTATTGAATACAAAAAAGCTTGGTATAACCTGTATTATACTAACAATCCCTATAAGGCTTTAGTAAATGTGTTAAACATACTGAAACCTTATATGTGATAGTATAGTGTGGGCATTATATCAGATATAAGCTATTCCAAGTATTGTGGTAATTAAACTGAAACCATACATGTAATAGTATAGTATACATTATACTAAAGTATAACATGAGTATAATACAGGGTTTATATTAAGGCTTATTTGTATTCAATAAGCCACTGGAAATACCGTCTTATATCCTACCTTTTTCACAGTGAATGAGAGTTTCAGTTACAGTTTAGTTATGTAAGAAGTCACCTTATTAACTACAGTATGTGATAATCATCATTCAATGTTAAATATACAAATATTTCATCAGACAAAAGCTATACACACAATTACTTCCTTTCTTCCACAATTTCTTACAAGTTAAAAGGAAGTAGCATCAAAGCCATATGGCCAGCTTTGTGACTTACAATACAAAAAGAAGTGATATCTAAACCAAAACAGCCAAGCTGTAAAAAGAGTGCGGCCCCCAAGGTGAAAAAAGATGTGAAATCCAAGGTGGCGGCCAAGAAATGGCTGTGATGGTAGGTTAATGGCAAAAAAATTTTTACAACTTGGCTGTTTTGGTTTAGATGTATATATGTGTGTGTATATATATGTAATAGTTATACCATGGCTGCGGGTGTATATGTCAGCAAAATCCCAAGCAGCCATGGTACAAGTGATATATATCACTTGGGGCGCACTCACCTAAAAGGTGAAAGAACTAACCAGAACTCATCCCATTTGTTTTATACAGTAGCATCTGAAGATCGATCGTGGTTTTAATAGAGTGGGCTAATAGCCATCTCCATACGTTAAAAACGTCATTAATACGTTACTATGCTTCAACACGCAATGTTAGAAAACTTGCGATTGTGAGATGGAGTTTATATTGTTATCATTTTTGTACTAATTATAAGTTAAGCCAACTAACTTCGCTATTGGGACAGTAAGTAAGTTATTATATTAAGTTAAGTACTTAGGACTGTAAGTAACTAACCTATTTCAATGTAGCAGTAGTAGCTTTGCTGTTCCGTGGTCTGTTCAAAGGCTGATACGCGGTGGGTAGAAATACACATCCACAATCACCCAAGCGATTAGTTTATGCCTTCATTAACCTTTAGTAACAACCAACTACCCTATCTTAACAAATGTGCTACGCTTAGCAACTAGGCCATACCAAATAAATCTTATGTTTCTCGGATTATTTTGCCTTCAAGGGTGACCCGGCCTGTCGCAAGAAAAAAAAAAAAGAATGGCACATGCATATTAAAATACATAGATTTATAACAATACTGTGTATTGACTCCCAGCAGAACATGTACAGCTGCAATAAATTATATGATCAGTATGAAATACATGAGTTTTTTACATTTTGCATGTGTATATGCCATGTCTGTGCTGTAGGCTCAACCAGAATATGTACATATGGAGCAAGTAGCTGCCACACTATCAGCAAAACCTGCCCTGACTACAAAGCTGAACAGACAGACTTTATACATACCATTGATATATCCCTTCTCACCATTTGATATCAATTTATATGTTTAAACTCCATTAACATGTATGTTTAGCATGTTGAATTAGTAAAGTCAAGTAGCCGCTGTAAGCTATATTGCCATTACCGAAAAAAAATTTTATTTAGATAAAAATTTTTGTAAAGAGATTGAAAACATGTATAAAAGACAAATGTAAGACATAAATGACGTGATTAAAACAGCTTTTATACTACAAAACCTTTATTTTAAAAACCTGAAATCAAAAGTTCAGTCAAAGTAAACCAATGATGATTGCAAAAATGTCATTTTATTCTTCGTTTCTTAGCCACATTGCACGGCATCTTGCAAAAAGGCGTTTTACCATCACTTCTGCATAAAAAACAAATAGGTGCTATAAAGGCATAACTTTTCTTCATTGTTATAATTTCTTCATCTTCTACCAAACTTCCATCACCCCCTAGTTATAATTTCTTCATCTTCTACCAAACTTCCATCACCCCTTAATTATAATTTCTTCATCTTCTACCAAACTTCCATCACCCCCTAGACCACAGTAATAACAAACCGGCTCAAACTTCACTAATACTGAGCTGTAATACTGACTTTCCATTGGAGCGTTGCAAGTCAGTGCCTCTTTAACAATGACAGAATCAGCCAAACTAGATCCAAAGGCAAACAGCGAAGAGCCACAAGTGTACAACCTTGAATCTTGTACTTGCAACAATATCACAGATTCAGATTTTGAAAGTCTAGCTTTGGAATAAATACACCGAGGCTTATAACACTCTGAACAAACTATTGTCCCTCTAACCTTCGCACTTATTAATATATCTTTTCTTCCTTTGTCAATCTTTGAGCCTTCACTCAAAAAATTTTGTGACAATGAAGGACGATCTTCTTCAGAGAGAGTCTGTCCATATACAGCATCAAATTTCTTATAGTGTTCCTTAGTGGAGTCTAAACGTGGCATAGGTAGAAAAGAAAGGTTAGAAAAAACTCTTTCAGGGATCCTGACAGGATGTTCTTGGCAGTATTTACAGTCAGGATTGCTACATTTTTTCACTTGAAACATGTATTGGGATGAGTGGGCATGAGTTACTAAGAACTCCTGTAAATCTTTTGCTTTTGCTAAGTCTTTCTGACCCAGTTTGTCTTTGCAGATGGAAGAATCAAGCTGTACTACTCTTTCAAATAAAGCATTCTGCTCTTCTGTCGTAGCTGGTTTCCCAACTATTACCTTTTTCCCTTTTACTTCCATTGCTTGGAATCTTTGCCCAACACTAATAAGTGGAGCTGACATTGAGTCTTTCAAAGCAACACCAAGATTTGGGCTTTTCTCTATAGCTTCCCGTACTTCTGAAAGTGAGTTTTTGTTATGAACCAATTTTTCAAACTCTGAATCCATTGAATTCCTAGCCAATGACACATTTTGTAAAGCTAAATTTAGAGTAGACATAATCCGTCCTGCAATATTTTGCCATGATTGATAAGGACATGTTCGTAGACAAATCAACATGTCCTAATCCAGGGCACGAAAAAGAGCAACAGCAGATACCTTTACAGTACCATATGTCACACGATGATCAGGCCCTCCATCACTAACAATGACCAGGATAGGGTTTTTGGATATGACACCACAATCACTGAAATGAGTTTGTATCAAATGACATGTCTCCGTAGCATGTCTTAAAGGACTGGAAGGCTCAGTAACTTTGTCTTTGTTAGTGACAAATGCCTGTCCATTGAAGAAACTATCTTTAGGATTTTCTGGAATGTCAACAAAGAATGCCACAGATGGCACAATGCCATGAACATGAAAATCATGGTCTAAAGCTAACAGGGTAGGTCCATCTACAGGCACTAATGATCGATTGTGGCCTCTAACTCCAGTCGATATAGGACAGTCTGGCTCTCCAACAGGCACAATAGCTTTATCATCAACAGACACATATGTAACATAATCACGAAAGTGAACAACAAAATGACGAGCATATTGAAGGAAAGCACTTACATAATGAGAATCAGGATGGCTTTTACGAAGCTGATGAATCTGTACTCCAAACTTCACCTTGAACTGCCCAGTATATCGCATTGCTGTTTCAGTATATGGGTTTGCAGGCCAAAATTGAAGGCGAATCCATTCTAATGATGGAACAGGAGGAGTATTATTCGGAAATTTCTCCAGTAAATGAGTGATGATCATTTCCCTTAGGTGACGGAGAGATATAGCAAATGGCATATGTAACATTTCACTGTGCCTCCTCTCATCAACAGCCAAGATGGTTTCATCAAAGTATAACTGCAACTCTTCCCAAAACTTGTCAAACTTGGTTGATTTAGCTGATCCATTAGTGCTTTGTAAATCTAAGACTATGTCTGCGTCATTCATATTGATAATAGCTTGCGCCAGGCATTCATCTACTTGACCTTCTGCAGTGCATGATACACTGGACTGATCCTCCAGTAAACTACGATAAATATTATGCAAAACCATTTTGGGAACCTTGGCAAATCGACAATACTTTTCAAAAAAATCATGACGCATTGCTCTGGAAGAGTAAAAAGACTGCTTCTCAGTAAGCTTTGAAAATATACGGCTGACTTCTGTTTGGTCCACTGGAATATCACATGGAATTTTCCAAGCAAAAACTGATGTGCCAAGGTTATTTCCATACGCATATTTATACAACATTACTGGGAATGGAAGCTGCAATTCTGATAGCCACTTCCTGCGCACAAATCGTTCTTCTGGAGCAATCTCATTTAGAAAGAGTGGCTGATACAGATCAAGCACATCAAGATGTTGGTAAACTGACTTGTACCTTTCTAAAATCAGTCCATGTTTGGCAGGTAAAGTTGCGATTGTGGCACTACTTTCAGCATCTTTTGTAGAATTCACAGAATGGTTATCTTGGACCTTTTCCTTTTTCTCAAGAAGATAGGTTGCATATTGATGCATTACATCTGTAAGCTCTGATACATCATTCCTAATACTTTTAAAACAAGCGTGGAAAAACCAAGGCTGCATTAGCATTTCTGACAATAATTCAACATGATGGTTCAATTCTCTAGCTGATAATCTGGGTTCCCTTTCCTTCTTTCTTTTATAATCATTGTATCCTTGAAAAGAGCTAAATCTCACTGGCAGCTTCATTCCTCTATCTACAAATTTCTGGTGGTGTGAATCAAGGTACCATAGACACTGAGCAAGTTTATGTAAGCAAGATCTTCCAATATCCTGGCTGTCAGTAATCCACCCAACATTCAATGTTTCAAAGAGACCTGCACCATCAGTGTCAGTGATTAAATAGCACAAATATACCCTCGTTTCAAAACAACACTCAACCATTCGTGAAGCGTGGTGTCAGTCTCACCTGCCATGCTGAGCTCCCTCACCATACTATTACCCTTACCACCCACAACACACTAACACTGGGTTGTGCGCCACCAAACGTGGGCTACTGTTTTTCAATCTGTTAACCAACTCTAGTGGTTGTGCGCCACCAAACGTGGGCTACTGTTTTTCAAACTGTTAACTGCACACTTACATCTGCACACTTACAACTGCACACTTACAACTGCATACAACAACTACCTATGCATGTACAACTGGAGAGTGGGGGCTTAGCAACAACTAATGATAAGAGAGTAATAAATTTGAGACTGCCCAGCCCAAAACAGCCTCAGGAAAAAACCTGGCAGGCATTTTTTTTTGTCTACCAGGAAAACTGAACCCTAAATTTGCTCCACTCTCATGTATTTGTATGCACCAACAAATCAGTTTAAAATTCCAGCACGTCTCTTGTCTATTATCATCGGCAAATCTATCTAAAGATAGTCAAAGAAAATATATAAAAAATCTTTTCATTTTAAACACCATCACACTAGGGAGGGTGGGTGGGCGTACCCCACTAGCCTTAACACGTGGTGTAGAATGAATAATCACACCTAACTTAGCCTTATAAACCTTTACGTCACGTGAGAGAGGCTCACGTGACCACCAATAGTATTCATGCGGGAGCTTATTTTCTGTCTAATTCATTACATTCAACCGACAGAAAATACACTTCACGTGAGTCGATCACGCGATTTTTATCAGTTTTTTTCAGAAAAGCAAAATTGGTGACCCGCCACATCCGAGAAACATAAAATTAATTTGTGATGGCCCTACTACAAAAACGAGTCCCACAATACAAAGCTCTATGTCGCTCAATATAATGAGTCAAAGCGCATAGATTCTTTGAACTGGCTGGGTATCAAAGTCATTGGCAAACCGCTTTCCCATGTTGATATTGCCCAGGCAATATGCAAGTTAAACACCGAGCAGCGCCTTTGAACATCCACGCTAAAGTGGTATATATATATATATATATGTGACCCGGTCTGCGAAAAGGGCTCTTATAGCCTTTCCAATTATCCATGTTTGGCTAATCATAACTCCTAATCTACTAAAGCTATCACCATGTAATTACAACCACAGCTACTGCCAGGTTAGGGTTGTTGAGTGACCAAATTGTAGGCTTGTACCATATTCACCAGTCAAGTTATGGGTTACCATATATATGCAATTGGAAAGGCTATAAGAGCCCTTTTCGCAGACCGGGTCACATATATATATATATATATATATATATATATAATTTGTACATTTACTGATAAAATCAGAAATATTTAAAGTATTTAACATCTGCTTCATCTTTTCTTCTTCCTGTGGTAAAAAAAGATAGGTTAAAAAAGACCCAAAGCTGGCCATAGGGGTATACAAATGCAAAAAGAAGTGAAATCTAATCCAAAACAGCCAAGCTGTAAAAAAAGAGTGCGGCCCTCAAAAAGGCTATGGTGAAAAAAGAACAATGTAGAGATACAGTACCTAGGAGGAAATAACTCTGAATACTAAGTCAAGGGTAAACTGGAAGAGTGTTTTTATTTCACCATTGACTATGGTTTTTAGAGGTGTAGAGGTTTGTCACATGCTGTGAAGTGTTGAAGATATGTTACACAGCTCAGGAGCGAACCACATACACAGTGGATAGAAGTTGTAGGCTATTAATGAAGAGCATGTACGTCTTTGGTTGCATCGCTGTACGACAGGAAGCAAAGTAGCTGTGCTGACTTTTGTAACATACTTAAAGAAATGGTAGTGCTGTTTAAAAAAGTATTAAATACTTCGAAAATCTTGCATAAGACTTCCTTGAAATTTTGGTGAAATTACAATTAGTACTGGTAGACTATTTTGTACTATTGGCAATATTTAGTTTGAATTGTGAGGGAATGCCAAAATACCTCAAACTGGAGACAATATTTGATGTACAAAAGTTAAAGAGTGGATGATAAATGACGTCAACTGTCAGTAATTGATGCTGTACACCACTTCATTTGGCTGGATGCTACTGAAACTAGCTATTTAAAAATTAAAAATTTCAGAAGGAAGTAGGGGTTGACATAATCTAATCCAAAACAGCCAAGCTGTAAAAAAAGAGTGCAGCCCTCAAAAATGCTATGGTGAAAAAAGATGTGAAATCCAAGGTGGCGGCCAAGATATGGCTGTGATGGTAGGTTAATAGTAAAAATTTTAATAACGACAATTCAGGTGAATTTTGGTGCCGCTTGGTCTTGGCACAAAATTCACCTGAATTGTCTTTATTAAAATTTTCACCATTAGCCTACCATCACAGCCATTTCTTGGCCGCCACCTTGGATTTCACATCATCACTTCCACCTACCACAACAGGTTTTTCCATCTTCTTTGTCTGCATACACTGTAACTGATTCTTAACGACTGTCTTTGCACAGCCACTAATCTATCTTGCATTAAACAGTACAAAGGACACTAATTCCAAGTCCTTTTAGTTATTTACTGTTAGTGCTTTTATGGCTTCCACACGCATTTTGTGTTGGTTTATTGGTTGTCTCCTTTGTTTGTGATGTGATTGGTAATTTTATGGCACTGTACAAATTAAGCAAATATTTACCAAGTTTGGAGCTTTTATCAAAAAGTGAACAATTTTTCGCTTAGCTGCTCTACTATAGTTAGTACGTGTTCACCTGAGCCCCCGCCAAACATAGTAATATGAAAGAGGTGAACATGTGTTCACTCCCAATGGATTTGTACTGGAACAAGCATGTTTTCATATTGTAAACATCTGAATCATCCATACTAAATGTATGGGATATTTTTAAAGCCTCATAACTCACTTGTTCTTGTCCGTATCAAAGAGCTTTTTTGATAAACAGTTCCAGCGTTTGAAGTGCTTCACAGTGCTACTAAATGTTTGAGCAGCTGGCCCTTGTAACAAGAATTATTAACAAGAAATGAGGGCTCAGGTGAACGCAAACAGACTATAATTAAGACTTTTAATCACCTGATCATCTATTATCGCTACGCTAGATTGTACAGTAGGGGCTCATGTAAAGAGATTGAGAATTTGTACTTTATGTGATGTTCTTCCTTGTTTAAGCACTTTAAATGATTCATACACTACTATAATTTGTAGAATTCCTACACTTGTTTCTATGATCCCTACTCAAAATTCCTAATACTTGTATGCATACTGTATATTGGTATACTCATACTTACTTTTCTTTGTAATATGCTACTGCAGGTATTTTACTGGGCTACGACGTTACCAATTGTGATCTCTTGTTTAACCAATATGATAACTACAAAGCCAAGGCCACCACTTAACAGAAATTATTAAAATACGTCAGTGTGTAACTATCCTGAACAATATTAATACTTTGCTGGTTCCTTTTCAGATCACCATTAGCTACACAGCTTCACAGGGACCAAAATATGGCCACAATATTCCTCTTACACCACTGTTCGAAGATGACCCAACAAGGTATTGTTGTGTTCACAATTCCAGTGAATTTGTGGAGTATATCAATGTACAGGTTCATGAGTTATCATTGTCTACTCTATCCGAATGTGTCATGGTGCCAGAGATGATACATTGTGTATCAACTTGTGCTAAATGTGTTTCTGCATGTATACCTGTACATGTAACGTACAGTAATTCAAAACTATACCTTTTTGTATCATATTTCAGGTGAAGCCATATTCAATTTTGTTGGATGTTCTGTGTGCATGCATGGTACAGTGCAATAGTTCCCAGTAACATTCTATGGATAAAATGGAAGCTGCTGGGTGTAGGTGTTTGTTACCATCACCACAGTGGTAATAACCAGGTCAAAATTTATGATGTTTGTGTTGTTACAATAGGTTCTGTAAAACTATAAATGCAAAACTACACCAAAATATTGGCTAAATTTGTTCTTGTCATAACAAATAATCTCTTCAACTATTACAGTATTTGGTCCATGTAGTGTGTATCTATATTTTCTCTGTATCACTTACACAATTCAAAATCCACAGACTTAAGGTTCCAGATCAATGCTTTTATTCCATTGTTGCTGTCAGTAGGTCCATAGCTTACACTGCTTTCAAGTTACATGCAATCTATATCTACAAAGCTGAAAAGCTATCCGTCTGTCTGTCTGTCTGCATTCCTTTGGCATTCAACAATTTTCTTGCCAGCTGATGATGCACATATTGAAGCATGTTTTGTGCTAAACAAAGCGCTCATTCTCTAAGAATCGTCTCACTTTTAAATGAAGCTCCTAACTACTACTGTTTGTCATTTGCAGTGTGTTAAATGCAAGGGTCCGGTGTAGAGCAAAACTTGCTCGAATTGTCCTACGAAAACCACAAATAAATACATATTCCATTCAATTTATTATAAGCATGCAAACAATTTTTAGAGACACTGTAACCACAAGTTAATGTAGTCGATGTGGTAGAGTGTGAAGGTTGAAACTGGTATATAGAGTGCAAGATCAAATCCCAGCTGTATTGTGGATTTTTTTGGTTTTTTACCTTTTGCCAAAACTTTTGGTTGCAACTTTATTATCTTTCAACAACTTGATAACTGTATGTGTTTTTTTCATGCTAGTTTTTCTCACTATCTTTCATGTCGCACCTTTATTCTCTCACTCGGTAGCTGTTTCAGCATTGTCTTTTCTGCTTTTCTTCTTACCACATTATTAACCCTAATAGGACAAGTAATACTAGAACCATGCACACTGTTTACACCTGTGTGGTAAACATATAAGCATACAAATATTACTACAGTTGTCTTAGCTTAGCTACAGCAATTCTGAAGGTTCAGGAGTACCTGCATGCTTCCCATCATTTTGGAACTCAACAGGATTTACCAACTTTCAACTATATACCAACTTTCACTACTCAGGTTTCTTTATACATGCTTTTTTTACATTTAAGAACCTAACAGCGATACACTTCAGATAATAAAATTAATGTACATTGTAATTATGAAGCAATAGTTAAAACACACAGCACAAGTTCATAATAGGATATAATATGTTGTGTCATCCAGCCCTTCATGGTTGTGGGGCAACTGAGTTGACTTTGTTCAGTCTCTTCAAACACCTCATCATCTGCTCACGAACCTGTTTGAAATACAACCCGTATACGAGTGGTTGGAAAAATCTTATTACAAACCCAATGTTTGGAACCATGACATACTCTGTAAACTCTAGATACACCTGTGAGCCAACCAGAAATCTTCCCAAAATGAGAAATGGTGTAAACAGCAGAGGGATGGATACACTACCAAAGATGACCACAAATAGCGTTATGATTGGTTTCCTGTTTCGCTTGATGGTGCATAGTTTCTTCCTCAAAACAGAAAGATTTGTAGACTGGCTGTTGACTCCTGCTAATCTGGTTTCCCTTTCAATTAGCCTGTGAACCTGAAAAGCTTTTATAGCTAACCGAACATTGAGGAGTATGGTAAGGATAGATGCCACTACCATTGGAATTATGAAAATGACCACTGCTTCAACAAAGGCATTTCCCTCAAACAAGCAGGCACCGTATTGTGGTACATCAGTGACACCATCCACATCAAAGGTGATCGTGTAAGCAGTAGGTATGATGGCTATCAGCCATGCTCCACTGATAACAACAGCTACAACACGAGATGTCATCATTCTTTTGTGCTTGAAAGGAAATCTTATTGCTACCACCTTATCAGCTGCTATTATCACGAATGACATATTGTTGACATAAAAAGGGAGCAGTCGAAACTTCAATACAAAGCATCCAATAAAAGACTCCACACCAAGTGCAAAGCTGATTATCATTGTACTGGAAATCAAACAGTCTGATAGTGAAGTTATCATACCAGATACCAGTAGGTTGGCAACAAATATATTATGAGGCTTGTGTAAACTTCTTGTGGTTTTGATAGTGTAGACCACCCAGCCAGACAGTAGTGAGATGACTGTTGTAGCGATCATCTTGAACACCAAGGATAGGTAGGGAACATATCCTGGAAGAATAGAGCCTTGATCATCTATCTCCTGGTTGGTTCCTGACCCAGAGTAATCCATTCCACTCATCTCTCTCTTCTGTTGACTGTTGTATACTGCAGATACCTTTCACACTATACACATACATACTACTAAAACTCACACTAAACTGACGCATTATCAGTAAGTACTGTTATTTATTTACAATGAGAAGCCTTTATTATTGTAACACATAGAATGTGATAGTTAACACAGCTCATACCAATCAAGTACGTAGTGTGTATGTACATGCAGTTGGAATGTTTGATCAAAGACTGCACAGAACCTGGGAACCAAAATTCTATATGAAACACAAACAATCCAAACCAATGGTGGCTTGATTTCTAGGAAGCTTACATTCTTCATTTTAGGCAAGTGCAGAAAGGAGCCACACAGCCTGGGATCTACATTTCCTCCAATAAGGGGTCTATCACACACAGCCACATTAATGTTTCCAAATTTGATGATCTAAACTGAGAGAAATCAGAGAAATGCTTTTAGTTTGAAACTTGACCAGAAATGCTATCTCAAATAATATTGTTGGAGTGAAATTTCATATTTATTATACCATGCAAATTAAAGTTTTAAGGAGGCCCCTCCAAAAAATTTTGGCAGCATGTCATTTGTGCTGCGACATGTCTCATCCAGCAGTACAGTGATGTTATCTTATTTGTGACATGTTGCTACCAATCTTCATAATGTGATAAAAGCCTGGATCAATATATTCTACTGTGTATAGCCTAAATATTTCGAGGAGGAAGATTTTTGCTAATTGGGGGTTACTAGTGGAAATCATAGCCTTGCAATATTTAGACCTTCATATAGTCTAATACATTTTGGGAGTGTTTGCAAATCCGCAAATTTTACTTTTAGCAATATTGCTCAACCTCGAAAATTGTACCCCTCGAAATATTTAGTAGAACAAAGTACTCTAATAGGCATCAAAGTGCTTCACAGAAATGTGTTCCCACAGTAAAAGACAAAAAAATGCTACGGTGAGAATCAAACCACTGACCACTTTGTAACCCCCTCTCACATCAACTATATATTTCCTCTGCTACTGCACAACCACATCTATATTTATTTATTATACTAGGCAGTCAGCACAGCTGGTATATTCCCAGGAAACAAGTTTAACATAATTACAATACATACAGATGATTATTGATGCATGCACCATAGCCTCTATATACATTCATAATTATCTGTTCGTACTCATGCACATAAATACATTCAAGGTGCATATTTTGCAGTTTCACAGGGGATTGTGTACCTGTCCTTGGATCAACTTCAGTGACTGAAGGGAGAACTGCAAATAAATAAAAGCAAGTAGTCTGTCACAATAAAATAAACATTAACATAAAGTGACTCTGTGAGCTACTCTCATCATGGTACGTAGCTATGAATATTAACAAGAGTTTACTCTTGATATTAGGCATATACATATACAAACTTAGTACATATACATATAGTCATTAACTTGTGGAAAGAATGTATAACATTATATAAAATATATATACATAGGCATGTAACATGGACTTGCTACAGATGTACATGTAGCCCTTACCACAAAGCCTGACAGATTTTCTGTAGAGGCTACTGCCTTGCATGTGCTTTTAAAGTGTATGTTCCAGCATCTGAATCTTTGATCTCTAGGGAAACGATTGTGTCCATATCTAAGAAAACTTGGACATTGTCTCCATCAATGGCCACACTATCCTTGTTGAATGAGTAGTTGACTGCTGTTCTAGGACCATCATAGTCAAAGTTCAGAAAGAAAGGATGTCCTCTGGTAACAACAGCTGAATCCTCCTCACCAGTACAGTCACTAGTTGCAATTACACCACTGCCAATTATCCCTAGTACATACCGGTAGAGTAGCTTCACATTTTCAGTAACTTTTTATGTTCAGTTTGCTGCACACCTCAAATTGGCACTCTAGAACCACAGCAGTCAGTGAACTTTCTCTTTGACAAGTCCAGGTATTATAGGCCATACTATATATGGTACAGGATGTGATGTAATCAGCACACATCTAATTATAGCATAGAAGGATAATTCCATATAAGATGGCAAGAATTAAAATTAACGTGTTTAAGTTTAGGCTGTGGCTGAATGCAGAGAAAGGTTCTGAATCAGATCCATAGGCTTGGTTTTATTTAGCCTGTACAGGAGGCACCTACGTATATAGCTATACATTTACTACCTACCCCTTGCTCCTTTAGCTATATACTATGGATTCTACCAAAGCAAGTCATAAACAATATGCACTGTATAATCGCCTACTTTGGGTGCTGTGCCTGTATTACTCTGTGTTATACTCAGAGGAACTAGAATGCAGTTTTACATATATACGCAACTTAATTATTGTCATCATGCAAATACTTTACAACTCTATTAATGTGTCTAAACAGTATAATCACACTCTAAAATGTCACAATGAGTTAATCTAATTAGCACGTATCTCTCCAATGACCTAACTCTAAGCTTGGTAGACTATCACAGCTTTGTTCTTCTTGTCCGGTCTCAAATGCTTTAGGGATGATGGTAGTAATGTCATCAGCATTATCACAGATCACTTTAGACAGTCTAATGTTACTCAGTGTATTTCGCTGGCTTTCAGTGAATACATTGTCATCTGGGTTCTCCCAATAGAATCGGTCTCCACTACGAATATCAGCAAATGTCTTTCCAATGATGCATGCAAATGTAGGACCTCAATTAGACCCACTCATTCTTTCTTCAGCCAATCCTCCAGCAAATGAATCTATACCATTTGTAAATCCAGTGATACCATAGAGTCTTCTTAATCTCCCTTCAACACCTTGGCTGTGAAATGTTGATGGAATTTCATAAATGTTATAACAGTATTCCTGAAAGCTCCTATAGGATGGTAGTCCATGCTCACGACCACGTTGTGTATTGCGAGATGCTAGATCTCGTCCAAGACCTGTACTGGTGGGTGCAAACAGTTGCTCGGTTAGTACCATGGTGAGAAATTCGTCAACTTCTTTTGACCTATCTTGCATGAGACCACGTAATATAGGATCAGTCCCACCACTAATAAAATATTGCAAAGGGTTAAAGAAGGAATCATGTAATGAGAGTGGTCCAATGTCTAAAGGTTTATTGTCCTTGTCAAGATGAGTGAACTCTGGTCTGATCAAAGAATGCCCAAACCTAAATGCTGCAATAGCAAAAGAGTTTGGTATAGTGACATCAGTATTAGGAGAATAGCCAGGATAGGATCCAATAAATGTATTGTAGCCATCCTCTCCAAAAATTAGTGGAAGGAATTCCTTGTAGGTAATGATTTGTATCATGGCTCCAACAACTTTATGACCTTCTTGATAAAGCCTGTCATCATCCCAGCAAGGATTGAGTTTAGCTAATTCTGTTACAATGAGATTGTGTTGACTTAGCCATATAGTGTGCATAATTGTTAAAGGAACATTCTCATTAACCCTAACATCACCAGCATCAAAATGTGGTACACCACTATCAGAAGCTTCACTATCTGCTTGAGATTCAAATGGAAGGTTACGTTTCAGTGTACCAGTTACTCCACCCTGTTTTAATAGACCACCAGAAAATAGTCGAAGTCTGCCAGCTACCTCCTGAGTGGATCCATACACCATGGAACTATCTAAAAAGTGTGTTATCTGATTGATCTGTCAAAATGTTTACTGTCACGTGTTCCAACTGACCTAGTTAGAGGCAGGCACTCTCCTCTGTTTGGACCCCTTCTACCAAATACCGAATCTTGTGGTGAACTTTAATGGGATAACATATCTGATTATATTCTTCTATATCACAGGTCTCCTCACACACTTCAGACTCAGATTCAGCAAACAAGTCCAAATCTTGATCAATAAATTGGCCCCACGTCATGACAAGATGGCTAAGCGCTGTGCTTTGCATAGGTAAGTCTCTAATAACTGCAACACTAACACTTCTTGCACTAGGCCATGGACCTGCAAAAGGGTCACCATTCACTTGCTGGTCATATCCCACAGGAAGAGAGATGCCATCTTCATACTCAACTGGTTGAAGATGTTTGAAGGCAGTATTGGCAGCTGCTCTATGTGGATATTCAATGTCATTGCATATTCCATCAATTGAGTAGAATTTGTCTGTTACTGAACAATTGGGTACTGCTGGAGTGTTCACACATTGAGCGAAGTCTAACAGATCTCCTTATTCTGGTATTTCATGGACATCTGCTGTGCCAAAAACGTCAAGTTCAAATGTTGTTCTGGCTGTGCTGTGTAATCCTGCCATTCTTCCTAGTGGGTGTAGCCTTCTTCTTATAGTAAATGAAGAGGTAGCAGTACTCAAAGAAGGTCTGGAAGGTGATTGAGTCTTCTTCATTTGCTATCCATAGAAAAATTTCTTGATATGCCATATGTACACGATCTATAGATGAATATAATTAAGGCTCTAAATCTCATTATTAAATCTTACAGTGTGCATAGAATTTACCACACACAGCTACAGTACATTAATATTTTTATTATTACTGCTAACTTTGAGGTCTCTCACAGTGTTCTTTACACTCCAACATACAAAGTAAGGTGACACCAGACCAAAATCTACTCACGATTTGAGAAAACTTTTTTGTGTTAACTACTAATTAATACAAACAGCTGGTAAGCTGCTACCCTAGTTTAACACCAGCTCCCCATTAATACTGTTCAGTCCCTGCTACACACACACACGCACACACATACACACTACACACACACACTATACAAATACACATGCAGGCAATGGCATACATATACCTGTACATGCACACAGGCAGACGGCCTCTACAACTGTATTATTATCTGTTTGTCAGTATACTCACACATACAGGAGCATATTTTTACAGTTGCACATGGAGTGTGCCGTACCTGTTCTAGGATCAACTTCAGTGTCTGAAGGAAGAACTGAAAATAAAAGTAAGTAAGCACATTAATTAAATGATTAGGCATATAGTCACTTATACTTATATGGCCTATATGTATCATTGTTCTGTACAGTGATTAACTTGTAGAAAGAATGTGTATAACATTATAATGTATATATACTTAGGTATACATGGAACATGAAGCTCTTACCGCAAAGCCTGACAGGTTTACTGTAGCCTTTTCTGCCTTGCACCTCTAAAGTGTATGTTCCAGCATCTGAATCTTTGATGTCTCAAATATTGTATTCTGGACATTTCATTCAGTGTGACAAGTTACTGGTGGGTGTACAGAGATTCATAAACAGCTCAAAGTGCTAAGACTAAGGCAGTGGAGGCAGTTTATAAGTCAGAGGTTAGACTCTCAAACTCAGAGGAGCTACTGTATTAGCTACACATGCTGGTTTAAGGCAATAAGTACAAGAGAGCTCTGGTGATATTCACAAAGGTGAAGCTCAGTTGTTTTATATGTACAGTACCGGTCATAATGTTGCGCTAGTAAGCTGCTGGTCAAGGCCAGAAACTTACTGTAATTGAACTGAGGATGGAGCACGATTAATGGAGATGTTCAAATGTGACCGGATTTTGGAAAATCACTATTAATGTTGCACACAAAATACATAGAACCCACACTTTTAAGTGTCACCATTAAAGTACTTATGCACCTGTTAAAATATTTTGCAGAATTTGTCGTAATTCATTACAAAAAGGACATTCAAGTCACATGAAAACACATAAGTATAATGTAGTAGATAATATGCATAAGATTAAGTTTGTTTATAGTAAAAGAATGTTACTAGATACTACAAGTTGTAGTATCATATTCTGTTTCATGTAACTGTGGCTTCGTTAAAATAACTGAATGTGTTGGTGATATCTTAGTCTAGACTGATTGTGAGTTTTTTCTGATGAGGTGTAAAATTTTCACTATGGATTATGGAGTGGGTGACCATGCAGATTATCAACTGAAAACTAGCCAGTGTACTTAGGAAACTGATTTTACCCGTATTATGGCAGTTATAATTACATTCTATTGTGTTTATCCAATATGATAATGTTAACATACATGATAGTTTTAGTGTAATAGCAACTTTCACATAATTATGCAGTGTAGCTAAGGAATAATTATATCAATTTCGATTCACTTTCAGCTATTAAGAGGTAATTGCATAACAAGATCGAAGAAACAGCTGATGGCCTTTATCACCTCCAGACAATCTATAGTTTTCCAGCACAAGGAAGTGTTTCAAGTGCTATACAACTCTAATACTGAAACATTTCAGTTAGCTAGCTAGGGTCAGCATTTTTAGGAAACACATTGGACAGAAAGGTAGGTGGAATGGGTCAGGAGCCAACTTCTGTTCTTCCAGGATATGTTTCCTACAGCAGCCACCTTACTACTGTCTGACTGGGTTGTCTACACTATATGAAAACAACAGGAAGTTTACACAAGCATTCAGCACAGGGTATATCACTTCCCATTCACAAATATACTAATATGAATCATTGCTCGAGTAGAATCTATAGTTATCAAATCTCGAGAGATACATGACTATAGATGCCTTTAGCATGATCTTGACTAAATGGTGCCTGTGGCAATTTTGTATGATATTCATATTTCCGAATTTACAGTGAACAGGCATGGCTATTAACCTAAATTCTGATAAATCTGTTATATATATACAAGATCACCATACAACACTCATGCACCATACATATAGTATGTTTATTTATTTATTATTATTACTGAGCAGGCAGTACTCAGTGCTGATTAGCTCAGGAAAAATTTAGCAATTACAAACATAGTTACAATGATTACATGCGTACAGAAGTTAGGACTTATAAATTTGCTGGATTTAATTAGTAAATTGGTCAATGTTATCATGATCAATTCATCTGGGTGGTAAAGCGTTCCAATCACGAATTGATCTGAAATAAAAACTACGCTGGAATATGTTGGTGGATGAAGTAGGAAGAATGTAACGTCTAGGATCAGTGGCGGATCCAGGATGGGGCATTTGGGGCAAATGCACCCCCCCCCCCCCCCCCCCCTTCAAGAAATTGCATACAAGATCGAGATACTCTAATAGAGCAGTCAATTACTCTAATAAAGCAGTCACAATGTTCATGAGGCAGTGTAGCTTACCTATGAAGCTACAAATAGGATTTTATTTTACATAATAGATGTGATATAGTTGGTAAGGATAACTAGCTATTATTGTTGTGACCTTTTTTTTTTTTTTTTTGGTCTTCAACTGGTTTTCAGCAAGTTTTTTTGGTCTTCAACTGTTTTTCAGAAAGGTGCCCCCCCTCTTTCGAAACTCTGGATCCGCCCCTGAGGATGATATTGTCTAGTGGCTCTTTCCATCTCTAAATAGTAGGATGGGATAGATAAAGGATACTCATTGTGGATGATTTTAAATAGATAAGTGTTTGTAACCTACATATCTTACGACGTACTTGGAGACCTGGCCAAGAAAGCTGTTGTAACATATTTGTGATTGAACTGTATCTACTAAAATCATTTAAAACCCATCTTGCAGCTCTACGCTGCACTTTCTCTAACTGTTGGATATCAGTTTGATAGTATGGGTCCCATACAACCGCGGCATACTCCATTGCAGGACGAATCATGGTGAAGTAAGCTGATGTACTGCATCATTGGTAAGATCACAGTTACTCTACTGTACACAAGTTTGGTGTCCTCCCCTAATGAAAGACATTGTAAACTTTGAAAGAAATCAACATCGTATCACCAAACACATCTTGAATGATTACACTGGTTGTTACAAAGACCGTTTGATAATTCTGAGTCTCCTTCCTTGTCATGCAGTTTGTTGAAATCAGTCTAAACTGAAATCACATCTGTAGGATCATTTCCGAAGAAAATTTGATGATAATAATAACTGCACGCTAGATTACTTATGTATAGCTAGATGTCACCAAACAAAACCTCCAACTACTAATTCAGAATTTAACCACGATAATTTTAAGAATGTAATTACTTAAGTAGCTATAGTGAGTAATAATTGTACTTTATGTTATGGCTATTGGTTGCTACCAACAAACCTTCGGTGTTTTCCTAAATAAATAAGTAAATAGTTAGCTACAGTATATATAAACCCTGCAGCTGGAGTCAGTGGACCAACATAGCTAAATGTGTTCTAGTAGTGAGCTAACTAGCTCTTTGCTGTGCCGGAATATTAATCGTGATCAAACAAACAAAATTCTTAATGTTCTATTTATGTTAAAGCTATACTACTGCTTTTACTACAGACTCATTGTAGACAGTGATAGCTATTGCTAGTCGAGAAGGGTGATGAAGGCTTCCAATCTTGGCTTCAATGGGTAGCTAACTGTAACTAACGCATTCCAACCTGAATAGCTCATGGAGAAACTTTCTTATAATATAGCTAGCTAGTGTGCTGAGAAACACAGTAGGTGGTAGCGTCTAGTTCAGGTTATAATTAATATTATTTTTTCGTGTGCATGTGCATAGTGTTCGGCATAGTTTGTGTCTAGTCTGGCGCCGCCGGGCCCGCCCCTTCGAAACGGTGTTAGACTTTATAGCCCGGTTCGTGTTATTAAAAATCATAGCTGTGAGACGCGTACATGCCTCCTAATCTATGGTAAAATGCGGAAGATTTTGCTGTACATCGTAGGACTAGTAGTGCTGGTACTCAGCTTCTTGATACTCAAAGCCGCACGAGACAGTCAGATAACCTCTTCATGGCAAGTGGAACCCCCTTGCCCAATTATGTTATTCAATATGCTACTTTATCGAGTAATGATGTGAAACAAGAGAATGACCTTCAGGTTAGTCGAGACAAAGTGACTAGTCCCTTGCCTACGAGCTCGACAAAACCGGTAACATCCAAACCGGTAACGAAGTCAGCCAGCCTCACCTCGAGTCTCACATCCAACACTGTTGAGTTGTCCACCTCGACCACTGAGAAACCGACTCGAAATCCTCATCAAGTAAACAGCACTGAAATGAACAACACACATGTCAGAAACCGACTAATGGAGTCTGTGATTGTCACTGATTATGTTAAGAACATCTACTTCAGTATTAAAACAACTACAAAATATCATGGTACTAGACTGCCTGTGTTAATGCTGACATGGTTTCAGGCTGTAAAAGACAAGATGAGCCATAGTGAATGTTTGGTAGCAATGAACAATTAAGGCAATAAAATCTCCAGCTCCCTAGATTCAGTAACTTGTGGTTCAGGGGATAACATATCTTGCATTTACTGTACATTTAATTCTCACATATTAAAAATTACGGAAAATAACGCCGTCTTTCAAACAACGCATCATAATTTCCGCATGCTTCAGTTTACAGAGATGGAGTTGCATTTATCAGAATCATTGACAAATTGCGTATCAAGTGATATGCAAGATTTTGTATAGCAACCAATGTAAGAGAGAGGAGAGAGCCTTGTATGGTGAATTTGTGCATCCAGGTACAAAATTGTACTATGACAAAACCTTGTTTTTTCGTATGTTTTGTGATGTATATTTGCAGAATGGCCAGTTAAGCCATTTGTTCTGGTGGATTAGTAATCTGTACGATTCAACTCATCGAATGAGACCAAGTTTAGCGAATTTGGATAAGGGTAACCCACAGTACTTTTGAGGTTTGCGTACTGAGGTAACAAATTTCTCCTATAGAAAATTGTATGGAGCGCACATTGTGGTGGAGTCAACTGTTAACAACTGCCACTATGAAAGTGTTACAACAAATGTTCGGATGCCATTGTATAGAGAAATTCAAAGGCTTTGTTTTTATGTATGGTTTGTCAGGCAAATTACGGATTCTAACGGGTGCACTTTTGCCTATTGGGCATGGCTGTTTAAAAAATTTTATGCTGATCAGTGGGACCAAGCTAAAGCTACAAAAAGTAGTTTTAGGCTGTTTGTAAAAGTTTCCAAATGTTACAATTTCCATTAGCCTTTTTTGATATGAATGGTTTCAAGGGGGTGTCACACTGTAGGTAAATCTGTGACCGTGGTCAAAGTCTTGATCCACTGAAATTTCACAGTGACAATATTTCACTACTTCCAAATTGTGGGTTGGACATTTTTACCCTTGACTGTTGATGTGATGGCCTTTACCTGTGACTTAGAGTTTGACTGCAGTCACAGATCCACCCACAGTGAGTGCCACCCCCTTGAGTTTTAAACCGTGGGTTATTGAACTCACTTAACAAGTCCAAGGTTAGTTTACTAACTCTCAGACACCTTATTGGATTTTATATACCTAGTGAACAGTAGCTATATCTAATATTGTTGCCCATTTTTATTCAAAAACCTGAAAAAATGCACACTATAGAAACAGCAAGGGAAACCACCATTATTATTATTATTATTAGCCTATGGTTTTGATGTAGACTTGATCAGAGTTGGAGGAGAAATTTGTTGATTTACCCTAGCTACCATAATATTATACCATAAACACTTTGCCAAATAGGCATTTAGTTTTAAAATTGGTGTGGTAACCACTGTTTTCACTGGCTAGCTACATGTATCATGCAGTGATTTGTGATGCACAAGTAGACTCTTGTGATGATGCCATGCAGCTGATGGACGTGATGAGTGACTGACCTGTCAGCTGGGTATATCAGCTAAGCATGAGATTAGTGTGCAGTCGATTGCACATACATTTTGAGTGTTATTATTATTATTATTATTATTACTAGGACCGCGTCACATATAACCAAGTACATACACCAACGTGACAGCCCCCCGGTGAGGCTATTAGGTGGTGAATGCATTATCCCCAAATCAACTCAATATGTCACAGTAGTGACAGATATAACACTATAGTGGCATCGTAACTAAAGGCCACCAGTAGCTAAGTGCCAGTACATCATTGGTGTGGTATAAATGGCACAGTGATGTGTACAAAGTATATGTATACAAAACATACAGGAGAGAACTATACATTATTGCAGTATTGTATGCAGCAATACATTATAGGCAACATCACCATGCAGATAAAAATTATTAGCCAATATACAGCAATGCATATCAACATCAACTAGAGCTAAGTAAGGTTCATCAGTGATGTAGCAATGGCACAGTGATGGGTGACACACCATAGTTATGCATACTCAACTTTCAGGAGATAGCTACACAATGCTGTAGGCGTATGCAAGCCAGATGAACCAGATAAAGGAAGACAGCCAAGCCACTAGAGCCTAGTAGCTACGCCAGGTGAAGGCAAAAAAGATTAAGCACGTATTGAATTGCCTGACACCAACACAAAGAAAGTTCGCCATGCCAGCTGCACAAGACAAAATTGTTTACTTGTATTTTATATGTAACTGTAAGCTTATTGTAAAGAGCGTGGCATATGTCAGTTTAATGTTTTCTTGTATTGTTTATTTACATGAATGAATCCACTGGCAGCTGGCATGGAGACTTGAGATGTTACAAACATAAAAACTTACTTGTAATCTTCTTGTTTACACAAGTGGCTTCTGTAATCTTCTTGTTTACACAAGTGGCTTCTGTAATCTTCTTGTTTACACAAGTGGCTTCTGGCTCTCCTGCACGGGCATCACTAATCTTCTTCGCGCAATATGTAAGTAATTAAGCAAGGGTGTGGTACTGGGCGTTATATAGAATTACACGTATGGTCAAGTCATCAGCACAAACAGGAGCGACGATTATACGTTTGTGCCTTCATTCACAGGCGAATCTATCCCCGGTTAGTTCATGTCTCTAGGCCTCGTAGTTTTCTCAAACATTAATTATTAATTATTTAATTATTTATTTATTTAATTATTTATTTATTTATTTATTACGTAATTTTAACCGCGTTTCGTATTATTCTTAGTACTTGGTTATATAATTATAATGCTTTACAGTGTACGATACAAATAGGGATATGATTACAAAGACGGAAATTAGTTAGGAATACACTGAAGGTCTACTAGCATAGCTAGTAGCCTAAAAAGTTTAAAACTAAAAGTAGGTGTAATTACAATTAATTATATAGGGGTGTGTGCGGTGTATGCATACATTTACAGCAAGGACATGAGTAATGATATGTACGAGTGTTGTACAGTGTGTGAATTGTCTACAAGGTTACAAGGTCACACAAACAGCACTAGACAAATTCACACTGTCAAAAGAAAGAACAGCATGTATCAGGGGCGTATGCAGGAATTTTGAAAAGGGGTTATGTTAGAGCAGTTTATATTGCTTGACTGCATGCTTTATGTATACTAGAGTAGCTCTATCTTTAAAACCAGCCTTACAATACCTTCACAGTGCCTTGGCAGTATTGGTTAGGTATAACCAAGCCCAAAAGTGCCTTCAGTACAACCCAAGATAGGTTAAAAATTTTTTAAACATTATTCTGTGGAATTTGACTGACTGACTGACTGACTGACTGACTGACTGACTGACTGACTGACTGACTGACTGACTGACTGACTGACTGACTGACTGACTGACTGAGTGTATTCAATGCTCCATGCTCTATTATATGTTATGCATATACACATATCACGAAATGCACTTGTTACACAACTTTCGTACATGCATGTCTATAGCTCATTGATAATTAAGTGGGTTTCCATTACCGTACGACAGGAAATTTTTATGAAAGAAAAAGTTGGTAAATCAAGTGATTTCATTGGTTACATTTGTCAAAATTTTAATTCATCAAACATCAATAAGCATATCAAAACTGAGTCAATTTTTAGATCTACATTTGTCAATTTTAATCCATCAAGGTTGATTAATTGTAAACTTTCCTTTCTGAAGGTTTGTACCTTGATAGTTTACTGACTTACCCGTGCAAGAAATTCAACTAGTTTGCAAAAGTGGTTTAGCTGGAAGGTGTGACAGTCAATTGCACTATTGCGGACTGCTCTATTAGAATACATCGATTGCATGATAGTTGCGTATATGTATATAAGCAAAAGCGTTTACTTAAACTTCGTGATCAAGAGAATACAAGCTTCTGAGGTTAAATGTATAGCAAGTACAAGGAGAATGAGTTTGACTACCATAAAAAGTAGTGAAACAAGGTACCTACACCTGCTGATATACTAGTGGACATTTAATCCTACGCTTTATTTTTAGCTATGTATGACACAGTGTTACAAACAAAGAACAGTATGATAAGTGCCTCTCATGATCCCTAATATACAGTACTACTGTGCTGTATGATATGTGTTAGTTCAGCTGGATAATTAGTCATTGCACTCTGTGGTATGCATATGTAACTACTTGTTGAGCTAATAGATCTTGAATTTTATTTTTATTTTTTTGAAATTTGTAGTACTGCATAACCTGCTGTGTTTTCTTATCATTCAAATGTCTCGCACAATATTTATGACTAATCAAAATTTTCACCATACATTTCCTATTAGGAAGCCATAAAGGTTCATAGACTGCTACATTGTGTTTTCCTTATTTCACTTAAGAAAAAATACACTTTTTAGCTGTTTTCTCAGCAAGGCGAGACTCAACTTGTGCATACTACTGTATAGCCTAAATATTTCGAGGGAGAAAATTTTGAAGTTTTGGGGGGTTACAGTGAAAATTTTATCCTTGAAGTAGTTAGACTTCCATATAGTCTAATACATTTTGCAATCAGTTCTTAAAATTAGGTAACATTGCTCAACCTAAAAAATTTTCACCCTTGGCCATATGGTATAATAGCCCCCCTTAAAACTCTTGTCCAGTCTAGACTATAGAAAGGATCCAGCAGTTTTATCCTGTAAACTGAGTAACCCTCACTATTTAAATACAAACAATATTCCAGCAGCCACCTACATCAATAATTCACATGACTGTGTCATGCCGTCAGAATTCTCCATTGAGGAGATCTTCATCCTCACGCGAACTCAATGACTTCAGTAAGGCAGCTCCTCAGTACATGTACAGCAGCTCCTCAGTACATGTACAGCACAGCAGCATACAATAAGTGTCATATACTGATCATCAGTTTTTTATGTGTGTACTCAAAGCCTATAGTTTGATGTATACATCAACAGACATTATATTGTGTACATAGCTACTTGCAATGTAGTCTGATATGCTGTGCATGGGGTATGTTATCAATTAAACCAAAAACACACAAGGTGTTTATAGCTTAGATCTCTCTGACTATAGGCAGTGTATTATGGTATGCTGTGGTCAGCAACCAATAGCTTCTGATACCATATATATTATGCAGTTCAAGTCAAGCAGTCAGAACTAGGGAAAGTTTTGATGGGCAAAAGTTTCACATGTTTTTGCAGCTGGAAGTAAACTGTGAAAGTTTCCCCGCTAAAGTGAATAATTTTACTATGTGTTATTTACAATTTTAAGCTATACCGTGAACGTTTTACCACGAACTGTCTTAGAAAGCCATAACCACAACACTTTCCCTGTTTATGGTAAACATTCTCTTAGAGTATATTTGGTAGGGTTTCCAAATGAAATTTGACCAATTTAGAAATAATTGGGCCATAAATTAACTTTGGTGTCTTCTCACTTCCACTGTGTATAGCTTCACTACTCAGTTCAGAATGAACGTACAAGAACAAAAACAGGTTCAGAGTGGATATTGTCAGTGCAATCTATACCAAAACAGCCAAGCTGTGAAAAACTGTACTGCCTCCACCCCCCCAAAAAAAAATTATGAAATCTAAGTTGGCAGCCAAGAAATAGCTGCAATTATGTTGACAATAGAGTTCACCCATCACAAAAATATAAAAGTAGTGAAACAAGGGAGGTCACCTAAACCTACAGATGTACTAGTCGATACCATGGCTATAGAATGAAGTAGGTCCACTATAGTATACGTATACCGAATTGCCTCGAATTATGGCCCGGGCATTTATTTCTTTAAACTACCTATTGCTACCTATTGCTCGTCCAAAAGTAGCTCTACATCTGAGGTTTATTGCTATAAAAGGTTTTTGTTGACACAACAAAGGTTTCAGTTGATATTAAATGATGTCTTTTAAAGCTATGAATACTACAAACTGGCATTCATGGTGGTCACGTTGTTATCAACCCCGGCGACTAAACGAGACCAGGCGTTTATACGAGACCGGCCATAATTCGAGGCAATACGGTACATACGTATCTACAGGTTTAAGTGACCTTCCTTGTTGAAATAGGGATTAAATGTCTATAGGGTGGTATTGCATTTTACTCCCCATATCTGTTATTGAGAAAATACCCCTCTATCTGGTATTTCACGGTATTCTAATCAACTGACAAATGCATATTTAATAGTGAAAAAGAGTCAACTGTTAATCTGTAGTTACTATCCAAAGTTGGATATAATTATACCACAGGTAAAAGTTACTCATGGCTAACAGGTTATAATGTGTTTTACTAGCTGCTATACAGTTGATATACAAGTAGGCTGGCACTACACTGTAACCTGAAATGTCAGTTTACTGTTAGGCAGGACTTGTGGTTACCACCCAACCTTAACACATAACTTAATAATGAAGCACTATTGTGCAAAACCCTCGGAGCAGTTGTGTATTACATTAAAGTGCTACCAATTATTAGCATATGCATAATGTCTATTAGATATGGAACTTGATTATTGGAGTAACATACTGTATATCTGGATATTTTCAAGGGATGAAACTTGCACGAATTTCACTAGTAGCGATAGCTTCGTGAAAATATAATCATGAAATATTTTAGGTTTACACACATAGCTATTACCTTACCAAAACCGTTTTCTAGATTTTCGTGAATTAAAAACAAGTTTTGCAAAAATTTTATTCCTTGAAAATTTCCCACTACACGATAACATTTTGATATCTTGTGGCAGGTTTTGTAGAGTCTGTCGATCCATCGTTTGGTATCATTAGATCCAAAGTTTGGGTTATTACTCTAAAAATGTAACTCGTTACATATTACTGGCTACTTCTATGCTATATATTGCGCTACAGTTACATAATATTACTCACAGAATAAAAGTAATAATTTTAAATATTACTCGTTACTTTGAGAGCTGTAACTAGTAATATATTATCATCAACATCGATCATTGCAGCCATTTCATGGTTGCCACTGTTGATTTCACAACTTTTTTCATTGAAGGCCACACCCTTTTTATACAGCTTGGCTGTTTTTGCATGGATAGATATAATTAGAGTGGAATTTCAACTATGTTGATTCCACCAGTTGATTTGTTCTTCACCTGGATGGCCAAACTGAAAAGTTCACAAGAAAGAATGTTGTTTGAAGGCATATCTTGCTATTGCTCTCTGAAGTGTCCTGTTATGAGACATGTAATGCTGTGATGCTTGCTGTGTCTTAAATTCTTAACCACAAATATATATGTTATAGGTATTTATTGTCACCGATGGCTTACCCAATAACCCCTATGTTGATAAGATGCAGAAAGCAGGTAGTTGTTGTGATGTATGCCGTACTTAATGCTGTATAGTTGTTTTGGATGTAATCGTCTCATTAGGTATGCAACATATGTGTATATGTATGGGTCATTCCATACCAACAAAAAAATCCCAACCCCTTTGGATTTTCATGAAATTTGGCATAGATATGGACTCTACTAAGAAACTTTCTCGCACCTAAATTTGGTCCATTCTATTGGTCTCCTTTTAAGATATGACCACCCCAAGTTTATTACAAAATACTACACAGTCTGGTTTAATGAAATGGTCATACCTTTGTCAGTGATTGTCACAAAACCTTTCTGTTGAGATTTTTGGAATGCTTATTAAATTCTCTTCCAAGTGATATATAATTCATTATAATTACACAAAGGAAAAGGTCAAACCCCAAAAATGTGCCTTTTTCCTTTGATCTTACTTTTTTCAAAAAGGATATTTTAATTACTTAATTAGATTTTTTGTTTAAATATTCTTCTAATACCCTTCTTTCATGACAGTAAGTGGGAAGTTGGGATGGCAAGTAGATCATGAGTTGTGGCTACATACATAATTTTACATGATACTGGGGGTATAAGTATGAACACTACTATAACAATACAAATTTTTAAAATTAAATTATAGTATGGAATTTCATCAGAACATGGCCAAGTTGCAATACACATACATTTGGAGGCATAGTATAGAAGTATCATAAGGTGATTAAACAGAAGTATCAATACCCTCCATTTCTGAAGCCACACCAATATCTCCTATTGCCATGTATATCGATGCAGTTATGATAACAACATGATTTTGGTGCAAACACCACCAGGAGTCCATAATAGAGATTTTATGAACTCCTGATGCCATATAGTTGGAGGGTTTAGTAGCAAATTATCTTATGATACTGTAAGTTTTGTAAGAGAAAGGTTTGACAGAATTGTGGAAACTTCACAATAGGACTCTATTAAAATTATAAAATTGGAGGGTTTTGATTTGGTACAGTGACTGTATAGAAACGCCACCGTATAAGGGCCAACTATACATTCCCCAAGTGAGATACCTATACACTAATCCACCTGTCAAAAGCAGCCACTTGCCTGAAGGTGACCGACCCAAAGTTTTGTCCGGCTTTGATAGGTTCCAATGTAAATCATACCTTATTCACCAAATTCTCCCACAATTATTTCCTCCACCAAACGTTTGCTATTATGTAGTATCTGCTGACATGTACAGATGTCCTACAGAATAACAGAAATGTTTAGCTGAAGAATTGGCGAATTTGGTGAATAAGGAATGATTTACCCTCCATCTTCATAATGTTAATGTGAAGTTTCCACAATTTTGTCAAACCTTTCATAAGATAATTTGCTACTAAACCCTCCAACTATATGGCATCAGGAGTTCATAAAATCTCTATTATGGACTCCTGATGGTGTTTGCACCAAAATAATGTTGTTATCATAACTGCATCGATATGCATAACAATAGGGGATATTGATGTGGCTTCAAAAATGGAGGGTATGATACTTCTGTTTAATCATATACTATGCCTCCAACTGTATGTGTAGTGCAACTTGGCCACGTTCTGATGAGATTCCATACTATAATTTAATTTAAAAGTTTGTATTGTTATAGTAGTGTTCATACTTATACCCCCGGTAGCATGTAAAATTACGTATGTAGCCACAACTCATGATCTACTTGCCATCCCAACTTCCCACTTACTGTCATGAAAGAAGGGTATTAAAAGGGTATTAAAAGGGTATTTGAACAAAAAATTTAAGTAATTGAAGTATCCTTTTTTGAAAAAAGTAAGATAAAAGGCACATTTTTGTGGTTTGACTTTTTCCTTTGTGTAATTATAATGAATTATATATCACTTGAAAGAGAATTTAATAAGCATTCCAAATATCTAAACAGAACCCAAGTTTGTTACAAAATACTACACTGGTTTAATAAAATGGCCATAACTTTGTCAATGATTATCACAAAACCTTTCTGTTCATATCTTAAATGGAGATCAATAGAATGGGCCAAATTTAGGTGTGAGAAAGTTTCTTAGTAGAGTCCATGTCTATGCCAAATTTCATGAAAATCCAAAGGGGTTGGGATTTTTTTTGTTGAATTGGCATGGAATGACCCATACATCAAGACTCACGGTAGTGAGTCGCGCGGCCAAGAAACTACAAAGCGCACGCCCAATTAAAAGACGCGCGGCCACTACTGTGAGTTATTTACGTGTAGGGTCGGTTTCGCAATATTAGTCCTACATTATGCAACATCTCTCAATAGATTTGTATTGCGGTAGGCGATAAAAAATCTTTAGGAGTCGTTATAGTTTTCTTGCGACCTCGCTAAAATAAAAAAGTAACTATCGCAAAATAAAAAATAGGCGTATTTCACTTTATTTCTCTACCTTATGTTACAACTGCTGTCACGTTATACCAGTCAACATAGTCGTGTTTGTATAGTCCATCTAGCACTGACATTATCCAATCCTGGTTTGCCTATACGCGTATTTTCTTCAATCAACCTCTAATCCCTACAATAACTTTTAAAGGCACGACGTGGACACAAACTCTAATGCCTGATAAACAAGTTGTGACAGCGTGCTGAACCGTAAGTTCCCTAGGGATGGCGTTTTAAGCAGAAATCTTTTAAATTCCATTTAGTACCACACCCCGTGCGAGCGTTTATAAATCGCCAGTTGTCTTATATGGTTTGAAGAACAAAATCACTAGCGAAGGTGCTTTAAGCATACTCTTCAATTCTCTATTTACATGTAATTTTTAATAGATTAACCACAAAGGCCGGTAAGGTGAATACAAAAGGTAACAAGCCTTTAGGGGTTACCACCTCTATGTAGTGTGTACCATGTAGCTTGTGTTGTGGCTTTCATTAAGTATTATGCACACACAAATGGTGCAACAAAATTTTGTAATAGATTGCTCAAATGTGGTTGGTGGTGTTGTGGCTCGAATGTGGTTCGTGGTTTGCCAGTGACCATGTATGAGTTGGGGTTGGTCCACACAACTTACACAATATTCAAATTTCATGATGGCCATGATAATTTCTTGCCATATGGTAAACATACAACAATGTGTAACAACGTTAATTAACATCACATCAAGACTTGACTAAAAATAGTTCCAACAATAGTGATGATTTCTTGTATGTCAGCATGACGATACTGAGACCTGTAAAAGAATAAGCAGGCACTGAAGTTAACCTTAAATTAAACACTCATACAACTGACCTGGAACATCGGTCGCAACACCAAAAACACTTGTTTCGATATCTGATGACACAATCTAGCAGGCACTGAATTAAAAGAGAATGTACAAAAAATCAATATGCCGGGCTGTGTCAATAATAGCATGAATAATCAAAATGAACAAAAATTATATCCCAGGCTAAGTGAATGAATAACGTAACTGTTGGGTAAGCATGTTAAACCAGAACATTAGGACATTAGTCAAACCAGAACATTAGGACATTAGTCAAACAAAAGTACACTATCACAACTTGGTCATAATACAATGTTTGTACCACTGGACTTCACACTGGTTGCCCAAAAATTGTGCCATTCTGGGACAACAGCATAATATTATGAAACAAATAGTTACTACAACACAGAAGGCTTACTGTTGCACTGTCTACACTGATATACCATAATTTAAAAACATAACAGGTGGGCATTAAATACAATACACTTAATATCTTGGTACTAGGAAAAAATCACTAACATCACAACATGTAAACTGACCTGGAAATTAACACCCTTGATGCCACTACAGTCTACACTGGATACTTGTTCGAACCCATCAACACTATGCCTGATACATCTGAGTAGACTGACCTGCAAATTCACATCACTAGTATACAGTGATAATTGATAACTGCAAAAACAACAATTGCAATAATACAATTCTTCTGCACGTCAACTGACCTGAAATTCATGACACTCATTACCGAGACCTGTAAAAGAATAAGCAGGCACTGAAGTCAACCTTAAATTAAACACACATGCAAACTGACCTGGAACATCGGTCGCAACACCAAAGACATCTGTTTCGATATCTGACGAAGCAATCCAACAGGCACTGAATTAAAAAGAGAATGTGCAAAAAATCAATATGCAGGCTGTACCAATAAAGGATGAATAATCAAAATGAACTAAAAATATATATCCCATATGCAGGTTAAGTGAGTAACATAACTGTTGGATAAGCATGTAAACCAGAACATTTGGTCATTAGTCAAACAAAAGTACGCTATCACAAACTGGTCACTGATAATTGATAACTACAAAAAGAACAATTGCAATAATACAATTCCTCTGAATGTCAACTGACCTGAAATTCATGACACCTGTATCTTTGTTCCTGCATGGTCTCATCTTTGTTCCTGCATGGTCTCAACTTACATAATTATGTACCATGATCACATTCAACTGCTAGTGGATAAACCAGTATGACCAGATGGCCTGCAAAAACCAACAAGCAGGTGTTAAATACAATACACATACCTAAAGCCTGGAATATGAAAAATATTATATAAGCATTATTCCACACTGATATAGTAATAGATTATAGGATGTTGTGGAACTTGCCTAAATGTGTAAACTTGAACATGAGGACAACCGCATAATCTGGACACTTGGAATTGTCCAATACCTGATGAACCGCAAGTAGGTACTAATGACATTCACTTCAACATTTTATCCCAGCTGGGTGAATCTCTTGTAACTGAGTAAAAAGGTGTTTATTTTCCACCTGCAACCAAAGTTCTACATTTCTGTGGTTGGGTGTACATAAACTGACCTGGAAAATCAGTATGCCATAGGGGTATGGAAATGGTTCCTTTCCTTCTGTTGTGACATTACTTACAGCTGACTGGTAAATGATCATCGATGTCCCCGTGGACCCCAACAATGAGTATACCAACAACTTCACAAGTTGGAATGAATTTCCTTTCAACATCTGGTGGACAAGTCCAAAAATCCTATCGCACAAACACGGTGAATCAGTGTGTGGCGATGTGACACGTTGCACAAACTTCACTCCTTGTTTCGTTAGCATTCAAGACCGGCATATATCATAGAGTCCCTCAGTATTCTTGACTCTTGCTTTTTCAAGCGTTGCTCAAGCGATGTAGTTTCTCACGAGGGGCTCAAGTTTCTCAGTAAAGTCGAGCCGATTAAAGTACGCCTCACCATCCAGTTACATTCTTAAACCATTCAATTTA
The DNA here is from genome assembly GCF_963678975.1 of Dysidea avara. Classification (NCBI taxonomy): domain Eukaryota; kingdom Metazoa; phylum Porifera; class Demospongiae; order Dictyoceratida; family Dysideidae; genus Dysidea; species Dysidea avara. Next base: position 8,165,033 of record NC_089272.1, on the reverse strand, counting down.
AAACCACGTATCATGAGTGTCTGCTTAAGGTATTAGGGACTTTCCACGAGATTTCCCCTAAATAGATCACGTGTTAGTTGTCAATCTGGTGGATTCTGGTGGTATACATGGTTCAACAATGCGGTAAGTGTAGTATAAGCTGTCTATGAATAATTGTTTGTACACTGCTAAACTAAGTTATTTTTGTGTGATAAGCATGCTTGAGGAAGAGTCTGGGGGACGAGACTAATGTTTTGACAGCAGTTGATGGACAGCAGTTGATGATGGCCAGGCAAAGAACTGCGAGAAGAACTACTATGATAGTATGATAGTAGGGAAAAATTCCCACCCCTATAGCTCTGCCTAGAGGCATTAACTAGCATTATCTACAGCTACTGTATTATGTTGCTGATATGTACATTCAGGCCAAGAATAAAGGTGAAAGTGGTAGTAAGGCTCAATCCTATTATTCTGCTGAACAGGCAAGGGAGTCTGGGACTCTGGGGACATGTTCCCTCAGGAAAGTATAAGTACTACAACTTTTTTGTTTTAATTGCTTCATCAAGTATAAAAATTTCAGTCAAAAGGTGATGATCGAGCTCTGGTCTTATGCACTGGTTGGAGTGGTTGTATCGATACTGCACTGTGACATCCTTGAGGGGTTAGTGCTGGCATTGTCCATGGCAATACTATTCCATCTCCCCGAGTCTTGATGATTGAGTCCTTCATCCCTTTCTCTGCTGCTCCAATCCTGAAGTTGTGACCACAGTCAAAAGGTGACGATCGAGGCTCTGGTCTTGCATCTATACTGTACTGCAACACCCTTGAGGGGTTAGTACCGGCATTGTCCATCACAATACTGTTCCATCTCCCATATACAAGTCTTGATGGTTGAGTCCTCTATTCCTTTCTCTGCTGCTCTAATCCTGAAGTTGTGACCAAAATATTAAAAAATGGTTAAATGATTATGATGATAACAATTACAAATGTATTTATAGCTGTGTAGCAACTGTGAGCTAATTAGGCACTTGCAAGTTTAATTAGGTGTCTGAAGCATTTAACATGCACAGATATGAGATATATTCATCACGTGCAGGCAGTAAAGATAAATTTACTCTAATAGAACAGTCATACTACACCGTAAATTCATACTTCCGAATTTACGGTGTTATGACACAATCATTATTATGTATGGATTTTACTGACTCTCCAAGATAATATTCTGCATTAATGTTAATTGCTCATTTCCAAAAAAATTACCTTTTAAACCAAATGTAGAGTCTATCACTGACAAAAATGAGTGATATCCACCCCAAAAACACCTTCGCTGTAAAAAAGGCGCGCCCAAGAAACTACAAGTACCTGGAACCCAATGTAAAAAACAAAAAGAAAAATCAGCTTAGCTGAAGTGAAAAGTAACTGGTAACTTAAAGAGCTGATATCTGAAGCGGCCAGGAATACAATTACTAAAGTTTAATCCATGCAAGAACACCTTGGCTATAAAACAGGTGTATACATGAAAGTAACTGGCAACTGAAATGGCTGATATCTGAAGCGGCCAAGAATGAATGGTCATATACAACTAATTCAAAAATTTAACACTGAACCTTTATAATTCAGCTGTGTTCTATATTCACTCTTGCTGCATCATAAAGTAACTTCTTTTAACTCTAATTGGCTGGTAATTTGGCCGCCTTTTTTTGCTCTATTATACTGACTATTAAAAAAGGCGGCCAAATTACCAGCCAATTAGAGTTAAAAGAAATTACTTTACGATGCAGCAAGAGTGAATATAGAACACAGCTGAATTATAAAGGTTCAGTGTTAAATTTTTGAATTAGTTGTATATGACCATTCATTCTTGGCCGCTTCAGATATCAGCCATTTCAGTAGCCAGTTACTTTCATGTATACACCTGTTTTATAGCCAAGGTGTTCTTGCATGGATTAAACTTTAGTAATTGTATTCCTGGCCGCTTCAGATATCAGCTCTTTAAGTTACCAGTTACTTTTCACTTCAGCTAAGCTGATTTTTCTTTTTGTTTTTTACATTGGGTTCCAGATACTTGTAGTTTCTTGGGCGCGCCTTTTTTACAGCGAAGGTGTTTTTGGGGTGGATATGTTTAACTAGACCATAATCTTATTGAGGCAAGTAAGTAGTTTCATGTGTTTCACTGTTTAAACTCTGAATCACTTGACTAAATACGTATCACCACAAATGACATAAAGAGACTTGATTACTTTTTGTGGAGTCCACTGGAATGTGGAGGAGACATGCCTATACTACAAATTATCAATTGTTTAATCTTTGTTATCTGTATTGTATTAACTATTTGACTACATTCTAGTATTACTATACTATACCGTATATCAATTAAATTTGGCGGTGAACTAAATTTGGCGAATTGGTGATTCGTCACTAAACTGCCAAATTTTAAATTTCGTCAATATTATTTTCAAACATTATGTCAAGCAGTTGTTGAAGTAGGTTTTCGACAAACCTTCGTGGATACTGCTGAAACTCTAAAGTGGTTCCACGCATGCAAATGGGTGTGGCTTACTGACTAGACTAGAACTTGTACTCAATTAGTAGATGTGGCTCCACGTAAGCTTGCAGTCAGCAGCAGCAGACATGAATTCGTGCGCAACCATTGATAAATGGGCGAGTATGCCTACAGACAGCAAATAATCCTGAAAGTAGGTGTGGTCATGAAAGAAATTGGAGCATAGATATTTGAGTACAGTAGGCGTCTATGGAAGCAGGACTCGAATATTCTTTAAAGCGAGTCAGTACAGCATCGTACTTACGCCATTCGCCAATTTTTCAGTGAGAGCACTTCGCCAAATTAAAATTTCATCAACTGCAATTTTATAGCAAATCGCCAAATATTAGGTTAGCCATTATTTGTTGTCATACGGTATATCATAGCAGACCACATGCACATGCACTATACAGTACCTCATATTCAGTACTCCAAGGTGAGGGCTTATGGGGGATTTGTGGCATTCCAAATAAGGCAATGTTGCACTATGGCTGCACCATAGCAGTTAAACAATGGTTAGAATGAGTAATTTCACACTCCTTTGAGCCTTAGATGTTTATGGGCTCCTGTCTGAGCTACATAATTATCTGATTATCCATCAAAGGAGGTTTTGTAGAAACTTTCATAGGTGCATAATAACCTTTGGGCTTCTCAAGTTCAGTATAGGATCATAATCAGTGGCAAATCCAAAGATGGCACATGCCCTGTGTGGTGCCCCCTTTTCTCTAACCAAAGAAATATAAGATTTAAATAGTGTTAAAATGGTCAAGTACTCAGAACAGTCACTGTATGTAGTATCTTCCATGACAAGTGCTGTTTACTAGTACATATACCCATGGCGTGATATATGCATCTGTAAGGAAAGTTTTGATAACAAAAAATTAATGCCTCAATATGATTAACTTGCACAAAGAAGGCGACAGACTAGTAAGACTGGAGAAAGGTAAAGACAAGGCACAGAAGACAATCACTCGTCAGAACCCAAAAGGCACATGCCACCAGAAAGTTTATAATATTGTGGCATAAAAATGGTGATTATAATTATGTAAAATGCATCAATTGACATCTAGCCTTTTGACTGTTGTCAAGCTGGTAGATAGGCAGGTAGGCAAGCAGGCAGGTAGGCAAGCAGGCAGGTAGGCAAGCAGGCAGGTAGGCAAGCAGGCAGGTAGGCAAGCAGGCAGGTAGGCAAGCAGGCAGGTAAAACCAACAGTCCGGTTTTGCCAATATAAAATAAAATTAATATTGGTGCTACTGTAAGGATGTTATGCTAGATCTGACATTAGATACACAAGGACTTTTCTGTGGAGGTATATTTTGTTGTGTTCTATTGTACTTTTTAGCAGCAGTGTTTTTGGCCAGCACCCTCCATTTTGTGGGGGATACCTTTGCAATACAATATTACCATATAGTGTGTGCGATTCATATTAAATGAAAACCTTGAGAAAAAAATTGTTTATTAGTACTGAACAATAATTAAGTAAAATGTCTCCAGTTTATGGGGGACATACCCTTGTTTTACTTCTCTGGTGCACCCTCTACCTAGTAATGGTGTGGGTGACTTGTTTGTCAGGTGAATCTTGTGCTTGCATACAAGCAATACTATTGCATCTGTTACCTTATAATTCCACACATTATATATTTTACTGTACAAAAATCTGTTACACTAATTTGTGTTACAGTGGGATAACATATAATTATCTGTTACCTTGGTTAATGTCTCACCAGGATTTAATGTAATTGTTACTCCCTGCCAACCTCGTGCAACGTAAGTTAAAGATAATACTATTAGCTAAAGATATAATGAGATTTTAGCTTAGGCTATTGCTGCAAAATAGGAATGGGGTTTGCTGATTACTACAAAGCAGTGCAGCAACACAAAGATGACAAAGATAGGTACTATATAGTAATAGTGACACACATGATTTTTGCTACTATACTTCATGCAGCTACCAGTGGTTCTGCTATTTTGATGATGATATTTATGTGAACATTCCACAATTGAGTAAACTACTGCAACAATATGATTCTAACAAGCCGTATTATGTTGGAAAATGGTTAAGCAAGATAAGACATAAACCTAATGTTTCTGTATGTTATTGCTTTAAGTTTCTAGCATAATTATTGCTGTTCTGTGACAGGTTAAAAATGAGTCACTTGTTAAGTTGAAGGCAATGAACATGGTAAGATTAATACTTTGTTGTTGTGTAGTGTACTAGAGTTACTAATAGACTATGAAGCTGCACAAGTTTAGATACGCAACAGGTGCATCCTTCTGTATCAGCCAAGCATTAATGATTGAAGCAAAACCTTATTTTAAGTGAGCTCTTTCATACACGTAACTTTATGATGTGAAACATTTCACTTAGAGGTCAAGACAAGTTTTATAAAAATTGTTTACTCGCCGATTACCCAGATGACATGACTGTTGGATTTGTAATCGGTATGTTATTGGTATAATTACACTGTATTTACTAGTGATGTGCAATAATATATCGATTATCGTGATATATTAATTTTTAATCGTAATCGTGATAATATCGTGATATATGTGATGGTGTAGCAATTTCACCAGAAAATTATGTTCCTAGACAGTATTAATTTCTTTATAACAGACTTACTTACAGAGGAAAGTGCATGTTAGGGACTATTTTACATGGTTTATACTCAAATACTAGCAATTTATTACCATGACTTCATGCAATTTGTAATTTATCGTATCATTATAAAAGAATAAAGCAATAATTGTGGTAGGCAATATACAAAATTTGCCATATCACACAACACTAGTATTATTTTACTATTAGAGTTGGACAGTACTGAAGTTCAATTACAGTGTAGCTGTACAAAGCAGCCTATCAAGACACACTATAGTGTGTCATGCGGCCAAGAAATCCGGCACACCACACCACGAGTATATTAAATTTTTTACACTTGCAAAGCTCCATGGTCCCTTCTTGAAAGCACACAGTTTTTTTTATAGTTGTCAGCCAACTTCAGCACCTCACAATTCGAATTTCAGCAAAATCACTTTATAAATTTGTGAAATGCAAACCCCCAAAGTTATGCTTAATTTCTTCATAATTATTTTGTTATTCTTTCTTCGTTTTATCGGTGGCCTAATTTTTCTACAAAAAGCAAGTATAAAATGCAAATGTACTATGAAAATTAGGGTAAATTCATGTACCAAGTCTAATCTGAATCTATTAAATATTCAACGAGTTATGGAAGACTATCATTTGCATTAAAAAATTGATGTATCATACAGTGCAATAGTACTGTATATTAGGGATCATGAAGGTTTGGACTTTTCTGGCCAAAATTATCATCATAAAACCCTCACAATACCTTTACGATGCCTTGGCAGTATTATATCCCAAGCCCAAAAGTTCCTTCAGTATGACCTGGAGCGCTTCCAAAAGTTGCTAAGGATTTTTTAAAGCAATTTTCTACTGATTGACTGACTACATGACTGACTGATTCCTTCAGACAAGCATAACTTGATAATGGCTAAGGCTATGGGCTTGATTTTTTCACTGTTTGACATCACTTCAACCATACTAGTTCCTTTTGGCATACCGCAGTGTATACAGTGCATGCTTGATGGACTTTCCTGTGTACTCCTTTGTGTTCCATTTATCTTTGCTGACAGCGCAAAGTGTCGATTCACAGTGGTACTGTGTAAGGATTCCTTACGTTTGACAGGAATTGTCCGAGTTTTCCATTGTGACTGGGTTGATTGCAGAGATCCTTCTCCTAGTGTTCTTGTTTAAGTTTTAATGCTGCATAATTGATAGCTGAAAATGAAGCATAATGGCCACTTCACTATTTCAGTAATTGATGGTCGGGGCGCCCGTTCTGACTAAACAATAAGCCTGGCACCATTCGTTCTGTTCTGATGCAGTATACTTGGGTTCACCAGTCATAATAATGTTACAAATAGTTAATAACAAGTATAAGAAGAAACAAAACAATTTTAAGTTCAGTTAGGGATCATAGAAATAGAAGAAACAAGGTAGGTCACCTACACCTGGAGATATACTAATGGACATTTAATCCCTAAATCAGTTACCCATGACTGAAGTAGGGATTAAATGTCCACTAGTATATCTTCAGGTGTAGGTGACCTCCCCTTGTTTCACTACTTTTTATTTCTAGGATCCTTAATCAAACTTAAAATTCATAATTTTTCCTTAACATGCCTGCTGGGCAAACTGCCTAATGAATGTCTTGAAATCGAGTTCTGTGTATAGATGAACCATCATAGCTCTCAAACCTTTTTGTGGCTTAAACATTGGAACAAGAGCCTCAGAGTTACAAGGAGAAAACCAAACACATAATCTATTGTAAAGATCATGTGATCAAAATATTCAATAGAACAGTCAGCAAGCAGCAAATAAAAGTACGCAGAAATCATTGACAAAAAGTTGCCCAAAAGCTCAAACCAGGGACCTCCATACCAAACCCACTAACCTTTAACCACCAAACCATTGTAGTCAGCTGCTCAGATCACTTAATTTCTACATAGAATAGAACATTTAGAATGATTCACGCTTATCGTGTTCATTTAGAACACAATAATATGCACAAACTTTTTATACCCACCGAAAGCTCAAACTAGGTGTCCACAATGCACCAGCTGTCCTAGCAATAGCATATCATACAGTACGATAATACTGTATAGTAGGGGTTGGTAAGAAATCATGATTTCGTGGATTTTCGCACCTTAAAAAATGGCCTTGAAATTTTGAAATTCACCTACACTTCGTCTACCTGCCTGCCTGCCTGCCTGCCTGCCTGCCTGCCTGCCTGCCTGCCTGCCTGCCTGCCTGCCTGCCTGCCTGCCTGCCTGCCTGCCTGCCTGCCTGCCTGCCTGCCTGCCTGCCTGCCTGCCTGCCTGCCTGCCTGCCTGCCTGCCTGCCTGCCTGCCTGCCTGCCTGCCTGCCTGCCTGCCTGCCTGCCTGCCTGCCTGCCTGCTGCCTGCCTGCCTGCCTGCCTGCCTGCCTGCCTGCCTGCCTGCCTGCCTGCCTGCCTGCCTGCCTGCCTGCCTGCCTGCCTGCCTGCCTGCCTGCCTGCCTGCCTGCCTGCCTGCCTGCCTGCTGCCTGCCTGCCTGCCTGCCTGCCTGCCTGCCTGCCTGCCTGCCTGCCTGCCTGCCTGCCTGCCTGCCTGCCTGCCTGCCTGCCTGCCTGCCTGCCTGCCTGCCTGCCTGCCTGCCTGCCTGCCTGCCTGCCTGCCTGCCTGCCTGCCTGCCTGCCTGCCTGCCTGCCTGCCTGCCTGCCTGCCTGCCTGCCTGCCTGCCTGCCTGCCTGCCTGCCTGCCTGCCTGCCTGCCTGCCTGCCTGCCTGCCTGCCTGCCTGCCTGCCTGCCTGCCTGCCTGCCTGCCTGCCTGCCTGCCTGCCTGCCTGCCTGCCTGCCTGCCTGCCTGCCTGCCTGCCTGCCTGCCTGCCTGCCTGCCTGCCTGCCTGCCTGCCTGCCTGCCTGCCTGCCTGCCTGCCTGCCTGCCTGCCTGCCTGCCTGCCTGCCTGCCTGCCTGCCTGCCTGCCTGCCTGCCTGCCTGCCTGCCTGCCTGCCTGCCTGCCTGCCTGCCTGCCTGCCTGCCTGCCTGCCTGCCTGCCTGCCTGCCTGCCTGCCTGCCTGCCTGCCTGCCTGCCTGCCTGCCTGCCTGCCTGCCTGCCTGCCTGCCTGCCTGCCTGCCTGCCTGCCTGCCTGCCTGCTGCCTGCCTGCCTGCCTGCCTGCCTGCCTGCCTGCCTGCCTGCCTGCCTGCCTGCCTGCCTGCCTGCCTGCCTGCCTGCCTGCCTGCCTGCCTGCCTGCCTGCCTGCCTGCCTGCCTGCCTGCCTGCCTGCCTGCCTGCCTGCCTGCCTGCCTGCCTGCCTGCCTGCCTGCCTGCCTGCCTGCCTGCCTGCCTGCCTGCCTGCCTGCCTGCCTGCTGCCTGCCTGCCTGCCTGCCTGCCTGCCTGCCTGCCTGCCTGCCTGCCTGCCTGCCTGCCTGCCTGCCTGCCTGCCTGCCTGCCTGCCTGCCTGCCTGCCTGCCTGCCTGCCTGCCTGCCTGCCTGCCTGCCTGCCTGCCTGCCTGCCTGCCTGCCTGCCTGCCTGCCTGCCTGCCTGCTGTAAGGCCCGGTAGCGCTAGGTGTACAGCTCCAGAAACTTCAGACAGCCAAAGTAATGATGGCGGATTCACGAATCTGTTGTTCCGATGACGTTCAGTCCGCTGCACCATGCTGTTTACTTTCATCACTCATTCGTTTCTTTGTTCTTCTCGAAGGATAATTAATAGTTGTGGCACTTAATAGCTGCGGTGCGCGCCACAACCCAAAGACGTGATTTTAACGAAGTGTGAATACGTGTGCGTAAGATGATGGTGAACGGGTGTAGTACCCAAGAGTTGTCTCTAGCATTTATTAATGCTGGGTAGTCGTTTTATATAGACTTAATTACCAGTTTAGCTTTTTTGTGAGGTAGCTAGCTAATAATGTCTTTGAGGGGCGGATCCACCTCAGGATCCAGACTTCTAAAAGTGAGGGTTCCACTCTTATAATGGTGGACTCTCCAGTGATGTTTTACTGTAAAATCATTAACATTTAGGCCATTAGAAATGCAGCTGAAGCCTTACACAGTTACTGTAGTAGCTTTAAAAGACAAAACGATAATTATTTTTTAGAGGTGCTTATTGCATACGATGGTAAAAGAGCTGCTTCAAGTGATATTTATACTATGTGGAAAGCAAAAAGAATATAATATAGCTAGCTAGCTAAACGAAAAGAGTTAACAAACTAGCTATTTAAAAAATTAAAAATTTCCAAAGGCAGTAGGGGTTGATCAAGACTCACGGTAGTGAGTCGCGCGGCCAGTAAAGCAGAAACGCGCGCCGCAGACAATAAATGACGCGACCACTACGTGAGGATTTTACAGGAACGAACGTTGTCAAATTCGGCCTTCCTGTAACTAACCCGCCACTTACGCTATCCCTCTGAAACTCTAGGGTTAAACTCATCGTGTCACTAGTAACTACCACACAAGCAGTGAAGCAAATCCATGCCGATTGTTTCGTGATCGAGATTGCCGACATCAAAGGGGAAGTTTTCATTTTTTTTTTTTATCGCATGCGGTTAGACGCAACCGCATGTGTATGCCTTGCGTTCCTTTGTGCATTCCGAACGTTGATTGCCCTGCTATCGCTTCAGTATTCAC